>NC_084624.1:45684425-45701925 GCF_033978795.1 Nerophis ophidion
TGAAAATCTAATTTTTTAAAAACTTTTTGCACAATTGCTGTATATTAAAGCAAAAAAAAAATACTGGTAGCTGAGTCAATTTTCCTCTTCTACCTTTTTTTGTGTTTTTTTTTTTGTTTTTTTTAATTTGACAACAATGGAACCCTGTTGATTTTAAAGGTTAGTGTAAACGGTTTCTCTGGTGTGGGTTCTCCTGGCCGACAAATCTTCGGGAGACCGGTAGATCATGCAGCGATTGCTTTCCAGCAATATATAGTATTTCCTTCCCAGTCTCTCGTGTTTCGCCCTCCCTCCAACTCTCACTCGCCTGTCTCGACCCGGCTGCTGCTAATAAAGGTGACAGGTGATTAGTTAACAAGGCCCACCTGGGCCATCTACTCACCTGGCGCTGTCTTCGGGGCCGGTCCTTGCACTCCCCGTTCCGCGGCAGGCCCGCAGGCCACGCCCCCCCTCCACAGCTACCTTACCCCAAGTGTTGCACAGGTCAAATGCCAGGCATAGCTCGATAGCTTTTCACTTTCAACATTTGTGCTCCGTTTTGAATATTATCGTTCATTATCAGAGCAAGGACTCTACTCATTTAAAACATACCTGACACCAAATGTGTGTGAACTAGAAGCCTATGACTTTTGACGCCATTGACGTGGATTCACAGGATGTATCTTAGATTGGAGAGAGGCCTTCTAGAACAGTGTTTTTCAACCACTGTGCCGCGGCACACTAGTGTGCCGTGAGATACAGTATGGTGTGCCGTTGGATATTGTCTAATTTCACCTACTTAGGTTAAAAATATTTTTGGCAAACCAGTAATTATAGTCCGCGAATGATGTGTTGTTGCTGAGTGTCGGTGCTGTCTAGAGCTTTTCCATATGAGTAGGTGGTAGCTAATTGCTTTGTAGATGTCGGAAACAGCGGGAGGCAGCATGCAGGTAAAAAGTTTTCTAATGCTTAAACCACAAATAAACAAAAAGTGGGGTGCCCCTAAGAAAAGGCATTGAAGCTTAGGGAAGGCTATACAGAACCAAACTAAAACTAAACGGGCCACAAAAGTAAACAAAAACAGAATGCTGGACGACAGCAAAGACTTACTGTGGAGCAAAGACGGCGTCCACAATGTACAACCGAACATGACATGACAATCAACAATGTCCCCACAAAGAAGGATGAAAACAACTTGATTGCTAAAACAAAGTAGATGCGGGAAATATCGCTTAAAGGAAGACATGAAACTGCTACGGTGAAATATCAACAATAAAAGAGAAAAAGCCACCAAAATAAGAGTGCAAGACAAGAAGTAAAACACTACACACATTATAACAGTAAAAATGTGAAAATAAGTCATGATGTGATGTGAAAGGTGGTGACAGTACACCTACTTTGAGACAAGAGCTATAGTGATGCATGCTTGCTTATGCTTTAAGTCAGGGGTAGGGAACCTATGGCTCTAGAGCCAGATGTGGCTCTTTTGATGACTGCATCTGACTCTCGGATCAATCTGAGCTGACATTGCTTAACACGATAAATAATGAATAAATCCACTTGTAATCAGTGTTAAAAATATAAAACATTCTCGTGCATTTTTAATCCATCCATCCGTTTTCTACCGCACCTGTTCAAGAAGTTGCGTTAATGGTATGAAGTTATTTGTTATTGGTTAGAGTGGGGCTTGCCCTCCTGGGGGTTCTTCAGACCACCAGGCACCGACATGAGAGCCTGTTTCAGGGTTACAATATGTTTTTATGTTTCAATAAGTCTCTCAGTTGTTTTCCAGCAATTGTCTTTTTCCCTTTCGTTCTCGCTCGCACTCTGGCTCCAGCCCCAACTCTGTCTCTCCTCCTGGCCGCTGCTTATAAACAGAGCGACAGGTGATTAGATAAAAAGGCCCAGGTGGGCCATCTACGCACCTGTCGCAGATTTCAAGGCCAATCCTGGCATCACCCCGCTTTGCTGCAGGCCCGCAGGCCACGCCCCTTCCACAGTTAGCTTCAGAATAACAATGTTATTACAAAGAATAAGAGACCTATTATACTCTAGAAATGTTGGTTTTACTTAAAAATGCACGCGTTTAGTTGTGTTCGGTGTTGAAAAAAAATATATGGCTCTTACGGAAATACATTTAAAAATATTTGGATTCTGGACTCTCTCAGCCAAAAAGGTTCCTGACCCCTGCTGTTAAGTGAGTTTAAATTTTACAAAATTTCTGTTGGTGGTGTGCATCCGCATTTTTTCAACGCAAAAAATGTGCCTCGGCTCAAAAAAGGTCGAAAAACACCGTTCTAGAATGTAGTGGTTAGAGTGTCCGCCCTGAGATGGGTAGGTCGTGAGTTCAAACCCCGGCCGAGTCATACCAAAGACTATAAAAATGGGAGCCATTACCTCCCTGCTTGGCACTCAGCATCAAGGGTTGGAATTGGGGGTTAAATCACCAAAAATAATTCCCGGGCGCGGCCACCGCTGCTGCTCACTGCTCCCCTCACCTCCCGGGGGGTGATCAAGGGTGATGGGTCAAATGCAGAGAATAATTTAGCCACACCTAGTGTGTGTGTGACTATCATTGGTACTTCAATCAATCAATCAATCAATCAATGTTTACTTATATAGCCCTAAATCACTAATGTCTCAAAGGGCTGCACAAACCACTACGACATCCTCGGTAGGCCCACATAAGGGCAAGGAAAACTCACACCCAGTGGGACATCGGTGACAATGATGACTATGAGAACCTTAGAGAGGAGGAAAGCAATGGATGTCGAGCGGGTCTAACATGATACTGTGAAAGTTCAATCCATAATGGATCCAACACAGTCGCGAGAGTCCAGTCCAAAGCGGATCCAACACAGCAGCGAGAGTCCCGTTCACAGCGGAGCCAGCAGGAAACCATCCCAAGCGGAGGCGGATCAGCATTGCAGAGATGTCCCCAGCCAATACACAGGCAAGCAGTACATGGCCACCGGATCGGACCGGACCCCCTCCACAAGGGAGAGTGGGACATAGAAGAAAAAGAAAAGAAACGGCAGATCAACTGGTCTAAAAAGGGAGTCTATTTAAAGGCTAGAGTATACAAATGAGTTTTAAGGTGAGACTTAAATGCTTCTACTGAGGTGGCATCGCGAACTGTTACCGGGAGGGCATTCCAGAGTACTGGAGCCCGAACGGAAAACGCTCTATAGCCCGCAGACTTTTTTTGGGCTTTGGGAATCACTAACAAGCCGGAGTCCTTTGAAGGCAGATTTCTTGCCGGGACATATGGTACAAAACAATCGGCAAGATAGGATGGAGCTAGACCGTGTAGTATTTTATACGTAAGTAGTAAAACCTTAAAGTTGAACTACTACTTGAACTAAATTGTCAACCCTCTGTTATTCCAACAGGGGGAGCTGTCATGGGAAAACCCGGCATCAAAGGCTCATGGCAGACACAATAGAAAGTCCTAATCATGTGTTTTTTATAATGATCATGTACAAATGTAGTCTGTGTGCGTGTGTGTTTTCACTCGGGTCACATGCCTGGCAATTGTTCCCCATCAACTTTTTCTGAGTCCTCCACACATTGACAACAATCTGGAACAAATTACCACCAAAACAAACAGTTGTTGTTTTTGTGATGTTTTTTTTTTTGGGGGGAAAACCATGCAGGACTCTGTAGAATAAATGGAAGGACAGGAAACAGTCGCGACGGGAAGCGGAACAATGAATGTTGAGTGTCAGACCATGAACCAGAACAGTTCTTACAGTCGACGCAGTGACCGCATCCATTTACTGGCGGGACCTCAAAGACGAGAGGACATCAAAACCAGAACACAGAGGCTCGTCTGTCCCTCAAGATCACGCAAACGTATCACAGAATGAGCGCCATTCTTTTTTTCTACCAGCGCCGCTGTTGTTGGCCTCGTGCAGCTGCTGATCCACTTCTTCACTGAATGTCCATCACGATGCTCAACCAAAGAGCCCGAGGATTTCATTGGACAGCTGATCCAATCAAGGTGCTAAAGTACGGCGCTTGTTATTGTAGAGATGTTGGGAAACTGCCGTGCGACTGTCAGGTTTGAACGCCGATGACTTCTATTAAACAGACAAGAAGCAAAGAATCATGCAGAGACAGAGTTCAATTTAGCTCACGAGGAGAAGGCATGGAGCTGCACAATTAGTCACAGTCTCACCCTATGCTGATGACATCTATTAAACAGACAAAAAGTAAGGAATCATGCAGAGACAAAGTTAAATTTAGCTCATGAGGAGAAGGCATGGAGCTGCACACTTAGTCACAATCTCGCCCTGCGCTAATGACATCTATTAAACAGACAAGAAGCAAGGAATCATGCAGATACAGAGTTCAATTTAGCTCACAACGAGAATGCATGGAGCTGCACACTTAGTCACAGTCTCGCCCTACGCTAATGACATCTATTAAACAGACACGAAGCAAGGAATCATGCCGAGACAGAGTTCAATTTAGCTCATGAGGAAAAGGCATGGAGCTGCACACTTAGTCACAGACTCGCCCTATGCTAATGACATCTATTAAACAGACACAAAGCAAGGAATCATGCCGAGACAGTTCAATTTAGCTCATGAGGAGAAGGCATGGAGCTGCACACTTAGTCACAGACTCGCCCTATGCTAATGAAATCTATTAAACAGACAAGAAGCAAGGAGTCATGCAAAGACAGAGTTCGATTTAGCTCATGAGGAGAACGCATGGAGCTGCACACTTAGTCACACTCTCGCCCTAAGCTGATGACATCTATTAAACAGACAATAAACAAGAAATCACACAGAGACAGTGTTCAATTCATCTCATGAGGAGAATGCATGGAGCTGCACACTTAGTCACAGACTCGCCCTATGCTAATTACATCTATTAAACAGACAGGAAGCAAGGAATCATGCAGAGACAGTGTTCAATTTAGCTCATGAGGAGAACGCATGGATCTGCACACTTGGAAGCATGCAGAGACGGAGTTCAATTTAGCTCATGAGGAGAAGGCATGGAGCTGCACACTTAGCACAGTCTCGCCCTACGCTGATGACATCTATTAAACAGACAAGAAGCAAAGAATCATGCGGAGACAGAGTTTAATTTAGCTCACAAGGAGAAGGCATGGAGCTGCACACTTAGTCACAGTCTGACCCTGAGCTAATGACATCTATTAAACAGACACGAAGCAAGGAATCATGCCGAGACAGAGTTCAATTTAGCTCATGAGGAGAAGGCATGGAGCTGCACACTTAGTCAGTCTCGCCCTATGCTGATGACATCTATTAAACAGACAAGAAGCAAGGAATCATGCCGAGACAGAGTTTAATTTAGCTCATGAGGAGAAGGCATGGAGCTGCACACTTAGTCACAGTCTCGCCCTGAGCTAAAGAAATCTATTAAACAGACAAGAAGCAAGGAGTCATGCAGAGACAGAGTTCAATTTAGCTTATGAGAACGCATGGAGCAGCACACTTAGTCACAGACTCGCCCTATGCTAATGACATCTATTAGCGCTATATAAATATAATTCACTTCACTAAATATAATTCACTATTAAACAGACAAGAGGCAAGGAATCATGCAGAGACAGTGTTCAATTTAGCTCACGAGGAGAAGGCATGGAGCTGCACACTTAGTCACAGTCTCGCCCTTTGCTAATGACATCTATTAAACAGACAAGAAGCAAGGAATATTGCAGAGACGGAGTTCAATTTAGCTCATGAGGAGAAGGCATGGAGCTGCACACCCAGTCACAGTCTCGCCCTACGCTCTAAGGTACAGCTCCCGCGTTCCTTTATTTATTCAGGAATTCCCCAGTCAACATCACTGAGGCCGCCTCTAAAAGGAGTGGTCACATATATCATGCAAAGTAGCTCCACTACGCACAAGATGTGACGGAATATGCTGGGGGGGCCTCTTGATTTCGCCTTGTCTCTGCTTCTTTTGCGTGCCGTCTTCTTATCTTTGTTGAGGTACTTGGAAGTCCTTGGCTGTTAGCGGGCTAAAACAAAGATAACATCTGCGGCTGAGGCCACCGCTCATATGCCGTGGAAGATAAGAAGTTTTGTCCTGGCACAGATAAAAGAAAGTCCAACTTGAGCACAATTGATAATAACTCTAGCAACAGTCTTTAAGCATAAGAGTTGTGTGATAACTTATACATAATTATTCTAATAGCCAAACATATTTCAGATTTTTTTTAAGTCATGTTTTGGAGCCGATTGTAATTCTTAGACGACTTCTGCTGCTACTTTTATTTTGTTCAAAATACATTTAAGTGGCAAAAAACTTGACCCAATTTCTCTACAATTGCAATTAATACAAGCTGATCATTTGAATTATAGTTTGTTTGTTTTTTAAACTCAGTTTGTTCATTGAATGAATACTAACTATTATGTTAGATCCACCATGAACTGGACTCTCACAATATTATGTTAGCTCCACTATGGACTGGACTCTCACAATATTGTGTTAGATCCACTATGGACTGGACTCTCACACTATTATGTTAGATCCACTATGGACTGGACTCTCACTATTATGTTAGATCCACTATGGACTGGACTCTCACTATTATGTTAGATCCACTATGGACTGGACTCTCACTATTATGTTAGATCCACTATGGACTGGACTCTCACACTATTATGTTAGATCCACTATGGACTGGACTCTCACACTATTATGTTAGATCCACTATGGACTGGACTCTCACTATTATGTTAGATCCACTATGGACTGGACTGTCATACTATTATGTTAGATCCACTATGGACTGGACTCTCACTATTGTTTTAGATCCACTATGGACTGGACTCTCGCTATTATGTTAGATCCACTATGGACTGGACTCTCACAATATTATGTTAGATCCGCTATGGACTGGACTCTCACACTATTATGTTAGATCCACTATGGACTGGACTCTCATACTATTATGTTAGATCCACTATGGACTGGACTCTCACTATTATGTTAGATCCACTATGGACTGGACTCTCAGTATTAAATCCACTATGGACTGGACTCACACTATTATGTTAGATCCACTATGAACTGGACTCTCACACTATTATGTTAGATCCACTATGAACTGGACTCTCACACTATTATGTTAGATCCACTATGGACTGGGACTCACACTATTATGTTAGATCCACTATGGACTGGACTCTCACTATTATGTTAGATCCACTATGGACTGGACTCCCACTATTAGGTTAGATCCACTATGGACTGGACTCCCACTATTATGTTAGATCCACTATGGACTGGACTCCCACTATTAGGTTAGATCCACTATGGACTGGACTCTCACAATGTCTTTGATCCTACCTAGCAGAAAGCTTGTAAAACTCCACTGTGTCGGATGGGGAGCAACATAAGAGTGTCGGTGTCTTCGATGTATTTTAATCCACGGAAAGATTTGTCTTGACCCGAGATCTACAAAGCAGAGAGGAAGCAGGGCCTGACCTCCCTCCAGGCCTCTTTTCTTTGAACCGACCTTTTCTTTGAACTGTTTTACCACCTTTTCCCTGAACTGTCTTGTAACCAAAGGCATGGCTGTTTACGACCCCCCCTCCCTTAGAAACTGTTGCCATGTAATGAGGGAAAGTCCAAAAAATAAATCTTTTGTCAGAGCGTGGTGACACCGTACAAGTGTCCAGGTGTAAACGTTTCTCCTCATTGAGCCAAATTTAATTCTGTCTCTGTTTAATTCTGCTATGATCCGCCGCCCGGATCATATAGTATTCTGGTTTTTGAGTCCTTTTGTGTTTTTTGATTATTTTGGACTCTTCCAGTTACGAGTTGTGCTCTTCCTTGCTTTTGGACGAGCACCTGTGTCTCATTTATTGCCTTAGTATTTAAGCCTGCCTTCGACGACAGTTCTTTCTCGATCCGTTGTTTGCTATGGACAACATTCTCGTTGGTATTTCTTAAATCTTGTCTCTATGCTAAGTTGCTCCTTAGCTTCGCATGCACTCGGCACGTTACTTTTGGACCCTGGGACTGCATGCTAAGTTTTAGCTTAGCTTAACGTGCGTTCGGCCCGCCTTTTCTTATACCGTTTTGTACAACCTCCTATCTGCAATTCCTGCCAGTCTGGTCCTTTTGCATCCATGATGCGTTTCCAACGTGAACAATTCCTTGCTTCTAGTCTTGTTTAATAGATGTCATCAGCGTTTGAACCTGACACTCACCTTTTTTTTATTATTTTTGCTTTAAGCAATAGATACCTTTTTTACCTGCACCCCTGCCTCCCGCTGTTTCCCACATCTACAAAGCAATTAGCTACCGGCTGCCCCCTACTGATATGGAAGAGTATTACACGGTTACTCTGCCGAGTTTTAAACAGCACCGACACTCAACAACAACACATTTGCAGACTTTTTGCCAAAAAATATTTTTTAACCCAAATAGGTGAAATTAGATAATCACGCCTTTTCTTTTACTGTTTTGTACCAGTGTTCGTTTATATTTGTATTAAACCAAGCTCCTACCTGCAATTCCTGCCAGTCTGGTCCTTTTGCATCTGGGGGTGACAAAACGCGCAACCACGATGCGTTTCCAACGTGAACAATTCCTTGCTTCTAGTCTTGTTTAATAGATGTCATCAGCGTTTGAACCTGACACTCACCTTTTTTTATTATTTTTTGCTTTAAGCATTAGATACCTTTTTTACCTGCACCCTGCCTCCCGCTGTTTCCCACATTTACAAAGCAATTAGCTACCGGCTGCCCCCTACTGATATGGAAGAGTATTACAGGGTTACTCTGCCGAGTTTTAAACAGCACCGACACTCAACAACAACACATCATTACAGACTTTTTGCAAAAAAAATATTTTTAACCCAAATAGGTGAAATTAGATAATCACGCCTTTTCTTTTACTGTTTTGTACCAGTGTTCGTTTATATTTGTATTATACCAAGCTCCTACCTGCAATTCCTGCCAGTCTGGTCCTTTTGCATCTGGGGGTGACAAAACGCGCAACCACGATGCGTTTCCAACGTGAACAATTCCTTGCTTCTAGTCTTGTTTAATAGATGTCATCAGCATTTGAACCTGACACTCACCTTTTTTTTGTTTGTTTTTTTGCTTTAAGCATTAGATACCTTTTTTACCTGCAACCCTGCCTCCCGCTGTTTCCGACATTTACAAAGCTACCGGCTGCCACCTACTGATATAGAAGAGTATTACACGGTTACTTTGCCAAGTTTTAAACAGCACCGACACTCAACAACAACACATCATTAGAGACTTTTTGCAAAAAAAATTTTTTCAACCCAAATCGGTGAAATTAGATAATCTCCCACGGCACACCAGACTGTGGTTGAAAAAACACCGAGATGCTGTCTCAGACAACTTTTCGGGTCCTTTTAAGTGCGGAGTTTGACACGGGTGATGCATGAGCCGTGTCGGGGGAGGCAGGACAAATTTTGGGGGGAGTGACCGAGTGAAATATCTCACAGAATAATTACATCTGCAAAGCGACGCCTTCCCCCTAAAAGTCCCGGCCATAAATCTTGCACATTTAATTACCGAGACGCTTATGTTATACACTATTTTTATTGTTTTCGTGCTCAACGGAGCTGAGGAAGAACACCTGCTCGTCACATCGGGACTTCGTTCTCTCCCAACATTCCCAGATGAATGAGGGTGTTGGTAGAGGTCAGCAGTGTTTATTGTAGCGAATTTACACCATACTTGCCAACCCTCCCCACTTTTCTGGGAGACTCCCGAATTCCTCCCGATTTTCAGCCGGACCTGAGTGACGTCCGCTTTTCCTCCGTATAAACAGCGTGCCGGCCCAGTCACGTTATAACATCTCCGGCTTTTGGAGAGTGCACAACTGCACACACAACAAGACTATTATATACGTCTCCGTTATCCATAGGTTTATTTATAAGCCATAAAGAAGGCAGGCACGGAGCTATTTTCTCAGCATGTGTTTATTCCAGCCGGCACGTTAATACATCCACAACATCCGGATTCCCCGTCATGCATTGCTTCAAAACTACGGCAAGTAGTAATGTCCAAAAAAAAAAGATAGTGACAGAGAATAGAACGAGGATGGACAATTCAACCCTAAACTCACTCCTTTCCTGCTAATTAAATTTGACAGATGCTGCCCATACCTTCAAAGGCTGCAAAGCATTGCACTTTCAAATACAACAATGAGTAGAGGCGTGTTTTGTGAAGGGAATTATATTTATATAGCGCTTTTCTCTAGTGACTCAAAGCGTTTTACATAGTGAAACCCAATATCTAAGTTACATTTAAACCAGTGTGGGTGGCACTGGGAGCAGGTGGGTAAAGCGTCTTGCCCAAGGGCACAACGGCAGTGACTAGGATGGCGGAAATGGCAATCGAACCTGCAACCCTCTAGTTCAGGGGTAGGGAACCTACGGCTCTAGAGCCAGATGTGGCTCTTTTGATGACTACATATGGCTCTCAGATAATTATATTTATATAGCGTTTTTCTCTAGTGACTCAAAGCGTTTTACGTAGTGAAACCCAATATCTAAGTTACATTTAAACCAGTGTGGGTGGCACTAGGGGCAGGTGTGTAAAGTGTCTTGCCCAAGGACACAACGGCAGTGACTAGGATGGCGGAAATGGCAATCGAACCTGCAACCCTCTAGTTCAGGGGTAGGGAACCTATGGCTCTAGAGCCAGATGTGGCTCTTTTGATGATTACATATGGCTCTCAGATAATTATATTTATGTAGCGTTTTTCTCTAGTGACTCAAAGCACTTTACAAAGTGACACCCAATATCTAAGTTACATTTGAACCAGTGTGGGTGGCACTGGGGTCAGGTGTGTAAAGTGTCTTGTCCAAGGACACAACGGCAGTGACTAGAATGGCGGAAGTGGGAATCGAACCTGGAACCCTCAGGTTGCTGGCACGGCCACTCTACCAAGCGAGCTATGCCGAGTAACCGTGTAATACTCTTCCATATCAGTAGGTGGCAGTCGGTAGCTAATTGCTTTGTAGATGTGGGAAACAGCGGGAGGCAGGGTGCAGGTAAAAAGGTGTCTAATGCTTAAACCAGGGGTAGGGAACCTATGGCTCTAGAGCCAGATGACTGCATATGGGTCTCAGATAATTATATTTATATAGCGCGTTTCTCTAGTGACTCAAAGCGCTTTACAAAGTGACACCCAATATCTAAATTACATTTAAACCAGTGTGGGTGGCACTGGGAGCAGGTGTGTAAAGTGTCTTGTCCAAGGACACAACGGCAGTGACTAGGATATCGAACCTGGAACCCTCAGGTTGCTAGCACGGCCACTCTACCAAGCGAGCTATGCCGAGTAACCGTGTAATACTCTTCCATATCAGTAGGTGGCAGTCGGTAGCTAATTGTTTTGTAGATGTGGGAAACAGCGGGAGGCAGGGTGCAGGTAAAAAGGTGTCTAATGCTTAAACCACGGGTAGGGGACCTATGGCTATAGACTGGCTCTCAGATAAATCTTAGCTGACATTGCTTAACACGATAAGTAAAGAATAATTCCGCAGGTAATCACAGTTTCAAAAATAACGTTCAAATTAGAAAACATTCTCATGCTTTTTAATCCAACCATCCATTTTCTACCGCACCTGTTGAAGATGTCGCATTAATGGTAAGAAGTATTATATGTATTATTGGTTAACTTTTATAATAACAATGTTGTTTAAAAGAATAAGAGTCTTATCATACTCTACAAATGTTGGTCATACTTAAAAATGCACACATTTAGTTGTATTCAGTGTTGAAAAATGTTATATGGCTCTTACGGGAATACATTGTGAAATATTTGGCTTTCATGGCTCTCTCAGCGAAAAAGGTTCCCGACCCCCGATCTAGTTGCTGACACGGCCACTCTACCAACCGAGCTATACCGCCCTATGTGTGTGTATATGTGGAAGTAAATGAACACTGAAATTCAAGTATTTCTTCTATAAACATGTATTAATAAAATAAATACTTTAATTTCAGTGAATTCAAGCTATAAATATGCTCCTCCCCCCTTAACCCCGCCCACCACCGCAAGGGGGCGTGCCTTTTTGTCCGGCTGGAAATCGGGGGAAATTCAGAATGGTTGACTCTGGAGATTTTTGGGAGAGGCACTGAAATTCGGGAGTCCATCCATCTTCTTCGGCTTAGTGGATCCAACATAATCAATCCATCCATCTTCTTCCACTTAGTGGATCTAACATAAGCAATCTTCTTCCACTTATCCGAGGTCGGGTTGTGGGGGCAGCAGCCTAAGAAGGGAAGCCCAGACTTCCCTCTCCCCAGCCACTTTGTCCAGCTCCTCCCTGGGGATCTCGAGGCGTTCCCAGGCCAGCCGGGAGACATAGTCTTCCCAACGTGTCCTGGGTCTTCCCCGAGGCCTCCTACCGGTTGGACGTGCCCTAAACACCTCCCTCGGGAGGCGTTCGGGTGGCATCCTGACCAGATGCCCGAACCACCTCATCTGGCTCCTCTCCATGTGAAGGAGCAGCGGCTTTACTTTGAGTTCATCCCGGATGGCAGAGCTTCTCACCCTATCTCTAAGGGCAGAGGAAACTCATTTGGGCCGCTTGTACCCGTGATCTTATCCTTTCTGTCATAACCAAAAGCTCATGACCATCGGTGAGGTTGGGAATGTAGATCGACCGGTAAATTGAGAGCTTTGCCTTCTGGCTCAGCTCCTTCTTCACCACAACGGATCGATACAGCGTCCGCATTACTGAAGACTCTGCCTGTCGATCTCACCATCCACTCTTCCCTCACTCATGAACAAGACTCCAAGGTACTTGAACTCCTCCACTTGGGGCAAGATTTCCTCCCCAACCTGGAGATGGCACTCCACCCTTTCCCGGGTGAGAACTATGGACTCGGACTCGGAGGTGCTGATTCTCATCCTGGTTGCTTCACACTCGGCTGCGAACCAATTCAGTGAGAGCTGAAGATCCTGGCCAGATGAAGCCATCAGGACCACATCATCTGCAAAAAAAGCAGAGACCTAATCCTGCAGCCACCAAACCGGATCCCCTCAACGCCTTGACTGCGCCTAGAAATTCTGTCCATAAAAGTTATGAACAGAATGGGTGACAAAGGACAGCCTTGGCGGAGTCCAACCCTCACTGGAAACGTGTCCGACTTACTGCCGGCAATGCGGACCAAGCTCTGGCACTGATCGTACAGGGAGCGGACCGCCACAATAAGACAGTCCGATACCCCATACTCTCTGAGCACTCCCCACAGGACTTCCCGAGGGACACGGTCGAATGCCTTCTCCAAGTCCACAAAGCACATGTAAACTGGTTGGGCAAACTCCCACGCACCCTCAAGAACCCTGCCGAGAGTATAGAGCCGGTCCACAGTTCTTTGTCACAGAATTGGTGACAAAGGCAAGCCTAGGCACAGTCCAACCCTCACTGGTAACGTGTCTGACCTACTGCCGGCGATGCGGACCAAGCTCTGATTCAAATCGTACAGGGAGCGGACCGCCACAATCAGACAGTCCGATACCCCATACTCTCTGAGCACTCCCCACAGGACTTCCCGAGGGACACGGTCGAATGCCTTCTCCAAGTCTACAAAGCACATGTAGACTGGTTGGGCAAACTCCCATGCACCCTCAAGAACCCTGCCAAGAGTATAGAGCATGTCCACAGTTCTTTGTCACAGAATTGGTGACAAAGGCAAGCCTAGGCACAATCCAACCCTCACTGGTAACGTGTCCGACTTACTGCCGGCGATGCGGACCAAGCTCTGATTCAAATCGTACAGGGAGCGGACCGCCACAATCAGACAGTCCGATACCCCATACTCTCTGAGCACTCCCCACAGGACTTCCCGAGGGACACGGTCGAATGCCTTCTCCAAGTCCACAGAGCACATGTAGACTGGTTGGGCAAACTCCCATGCACCCTCAAGAACCCTGCCGAGAGTATAGAGCTGGTCCACAGTTCTTTGTCACAGAATTGGTGACAAAGGCAAGCCTAGGCACAATCCAACCCTCACTGGTAACGTGTCCGACTTACTGCCAGCGATGCGGACCAAGCTCTGGCACTGATCATACAGGGAGCGGACCGCCACAATCAGACAGTCCGATACCCCATACTCTCTGAGCACTCCCCACAGGACTTCCCGAGGGACACGGTCGAATGCCTTCTCCAAGTCCACAAAGCACATGTAGACTGGTTGGGCAAACTCCCATGCACCCTCAAGAACCCTGCCGAGAGTATAGAGCTGGTCCACAGTTCTTTGTCACAGAATTGGTGACAAAGGCAAGCCTAGGCACAGTCCAACCCTCACTGGTAACGTGTCCGACTTACTGCCGGCGATGCGGACCAAGCTCTGATTCAAATCGTACAGGGAGCGGACCGCCACAATCAGACAGTCCGATACCCCATACTCTCTGAGCACTCCCCACAGGACTTCCCGAGGGACACGGTCGAATGCCTTCTCCAAGTCCACAAAGCACATGTAGACTGGTTGGGCAAACTCCCATGCACCCTCAAGAACCCTGCCGAGAGTATAGAGCTGGTCCACAGTTCTTTGTCACAGAATTGGTGACAAAGGCAAGCCTAGGCACAATCCAACCCTCACTGGTAACGTGTCCGACTTACTGCCAGCGATGCGGACCAAGCTCTGGCACTGATCATACAGGGAGCGGACCGCCACAATCAGACAGTCCGATACCCCATACTCTCTGAGCACTCCCCACAGGACTTCCCGAGGGACACGGTCGAATGCCTTCTCCAAGTCCACAAAGCACATGTAGACTGGTTGGGCAAACTCCCATGCACCCTCAAGAACCCTGCCGAGAGTATAGAGCTGGTCCACAGTTCTTTGTCACAGAATTGGTGACAAAGGCAAGCCTAGGCACAGTCCAACCCTCACTGGTAACGTGTCCGACTTACTGCCGGCGATGCGGACCAAGCTCTGATTCAAATCGTACAGGGAGCGGACCGCCACAATCAGACAGTCCGATACCCCATACTCTCTGAGCACTCCCCACAGGACTTCCCGAGGGACACGGTCGAATGCCTTCTCCAAGTCCACAAAGCACATGTAGACTGGTTGGGCAAACTCCCATGCACCCTCAAGAACCCTGCCGAGAGTATAGAGCTGGTCCACAGTTCTTTGTCACAGAATTGGTGACAAAGGCAAGCCTAGGCACAATCCAACCCTCACTGGTAACGTGTCCGACTTACTGCCAGCGATGCGGACCAAGCTCTGGCACTGATCATACAGGGAGCGGACCGCCACAATCAGACAGTCCGATACCCCATACTCTCTGAGCACTCCCCACAGGACTTCCCGAGGGACACGGTCGAATGCCTTCTCCAAGTCCACAAAGCACATGTAGACTGGTTGGGCAAACTCCCATGCACCCTCAAGAACCCTGCCGAGAGTATAGAGCTGGTCCACAGTTCTTTGTCACAGAATTGGTGACAAAGGCAAGCCTAGGCACAGTCCAACCCTCACTGGTAACGTGTCCGACTTACTGCCGGCGATGCGGACCAAGCTCTGATTCAAATCGTACAGGGAACGGACCGCCACAATCAGACAATCTCTGAGCACTCCCCACAGGACTTCCCGAGGGACACGGTCGAATGCCATCTCCAAGTCCACAAAGCACTGGTTGGGCAAACTCCAATGCACCCTCAAGAACCCTGCCGAGAACATAGAGCTGGTCCACAGTTCCAGGACCAAAGCCACACTGTTCCTCCTGAATCCGGACAACCAGACAGTCCGAAGGCAGGTATGGTTTACACCAACACCATTGTGTCAACCCTTTAGCTGTAACCCCAAATAAGTGGTTAAATATGGGATTGGTCTTGTTCGGCTCCCTTCCTGTCTTCTTTTCACATTCACGGTACTCTGTGGTAGCGGAAGTATCTGTTTTATCTCCCAGGTAAAAAAAAAAAAAAAAATCCCAGCTGGTATGAACATTTTAATGCATTTTTTGGGGTGCGTGGAGACCCAGACAGAATCTGGAAATGACATCAAACACGCACGTGGAGTCAATACATCCTGTAAGTCTAAGGAAGCCAAATTCTTCCGCCTGCTTACATTTTATTGCATTCGAAGCGTTTGCGGGGGGGGGGGGGGGGGGCGTGTTTGAGGACAGGGGGGGGGGTTGACTCGCTGTCGGCTTGGAGATGACAAACTTGTTTGGAAAGTCTCATAAATACTAGACCCACATCTGTGGCGAGAACACGCAGCGGGACACTGACGGATGGGTTCCACGTCCAAACCCCCGAGGGGGACATTTTTCTTCACTTACCTGGGACCATCGATCAGGCTTCACCTGCACACGCTCGGAGAGAACACCACTCATGTGTTCGCCGTCTTGGAACACTGCAGAAAGTCAGTGTTCAAAAACAAGAAAGAAAAAAAAAAATACAAAAATTTGAAGTATTTTATTTGAACTAAGCAAAATTATCTATTATTCGGCTTGTCAAAGCTTTCCAAAACAAGTAAAATGAGATAACCTTAAAATAAGTATATTCTCACTAATAACAAGTGCACTTTTCTTGGTTGAAAAAAGACCTTTTTGCACAATTTGTTGAAATTATTCTTAAATGAAGTAAATGCTAGTGCCATTATCTTGACATCATGATATCTTACATTTTTTTAAGCAAAACAAAAAAATTGGATCACCACAGCTTAGACCAGGGGTCACCAACGCGGGGCCCGTAAGGACCAGATGAGTCGCCCGCTGGCCTGTTCTAAAAATAGCTCAAATAGCAGCACTTACCAGTGAGCTGCCTCTATTTTTTAAATGTTATTTATTTACTAGCAAGCTGGTCTCGCTTTGCTCAACATTTTTAATTCTAAGAGAGACAAAACTCAAATAGAATTTGAAAATCCAAGAAAATATTTTCACTTGTTTGAATAAATTCATTTATTTTTTTACTTTGCTTCTTATAACTTTCAGAAAGACAATTTTAGAGAAAAAATACAACCTTAAAAATTATTTTTGGATTTTTAAACACATACACCTTTTTACCTTTTAAATTCTTTCCTCTTCTATCCTGACAATTTAAATCAATGGTCAAGTAAATTTATTTTTATTTTAATTTAATTCTTCATTTTATCTTTTGACAAAGAAAATTTGTGATATATTTCTTCAAATGTATTATGATTGAAATTGCCCCCAAAATATTCTGGCAAATCTAGAAAACTTGACTTGGTCTTCACTTGTTTAAATAAATTCATTTATTTTTTTTTACTTTGCTTCTTATAACTTTCAGAAAGACAATTTTAGAGGAAAAATACAACCTTAAAAGTGATTTGAGGATTTTTAAACACATACATTTTTACCTTTTAAATTCTTTCCTATTCTTTCTTGACAATTTAAATAAATGTTCAAGTATTTTTTTTTGTAATTGTAGAGAATAATAAATACATTTTAATTTAATTCTTCATTTTAGCTTCTGTTTTTTCGACAAAGAATATTTGTGAAATATTTCTTCAAACTAATTATGATTCAAATTAAAAAATATATATTCTGGCAAATCTAAAAAATCTGT
>NC_084624.1:45709425-45759425 GCF_033978795.1 Nerophis ophidion
GGAGGAGACCCTGCCCCAAGTGGAGGAGTTCAAGTACCTCGGAGTCTTGTTCACGAGTGAGGGAAGAGTGGTTGGTGAGATGGACAGGCGGATCGGTGTGGCGGATTCAGTAATGCGGACGCTGTATCGATCCGTTGTGGTGAAGAAGGAGCTGAGCCGGAAGGCAAAGCTCTCAATTTACCGGTCGATCGATAGTACGTCCCCGTCCTCACCCATGGTCATGAGCTTTGGGCTATGACCAAAAGGAGAAGATCACGGGTACAATGAGCTTCTTCCGCCGGGTGAGGGATAGGGTGAGAAGCTCTGCCATCCGGGAGGAACTCAAAGTAAAGCCGCTGCTCCTCCACATGGAGAGGAGCCAGATGAGGTGGTTCGGGCATCTGGTCAGGATGCCACCCGAACGCCTCCCTAGGGAGGTGTTTAGGGCACGTCCAACCGGTAGGAAGCCTCGGGGAAGACCCAGGACACGTTGGGAAGACTATGTCTCCCGGCTGGCCTGGGAACGCCTCGGGATCTCCCAGGAAGAGCTGGACCAAGTGGCTGGGGAGAGGGAAGTCTGGGCTTCCCTGCTTAGGCTGCTGCCCCCGTGACCCAACCTCGGATAAGCGGAAGAAGATGGATGGATGGATGGATGGAAGGTCAAAACATCTCAGCAAGAAGCTGCAAAATCTTACTGAGATCATTTAGGACCAAAACCCTTAAAACAAGTAAAACACTCTAGCATAAAATCTGCTTAGTGAGAAAAATTATCTTATCTGACAGAAAAAGGGCAAATATCACCCTTATTTGAGATATTTCATCTTACTTAGATTTCAGTTTTTGCAGTGTTAGCGGCGCTAAAGCGAACAGTCGGTGTTGGCGCAGAGCCGATCGAACAAGCCTGGACTCAACGCATCTTTGCTTTTGCTCCCCCCGCCCCCTCCCCAACTCTGTGTGTTGTTTTTCTTTTAATTGTTGCCAAGTGGAATGAGTCACGCACTTGGAGAAGCGTCTTGAATTGTTTTAATTGTTTCTGCGGCACATTCCTCGGATGTCATCCGCGCTCTGAAATCCTATTCATCTTGAGCGCGATGATAGCCGGGGTTGTAAAAACTTAACTGTGTACTTAAGGTACAAATAGAATTTCTTGTACGTCACTCGTTACCCTTTGACTCCAGCTATGTTGAGTGTCTTGGATAACAAATTGCAAAAAAGAAAGAAAAAAAGGGGACCCATTACCTCCCTGCAAAGTGATAGCCCTATCCTTGAGAAGAGACTACCTGTGTCGCGCAACGCCGACATTTAAGTTTTGACTTAAAGCTGTTGTTTTCCAAACACTTACACGCGAAGATCTCCTTTTTTGGTTAGTGTCCGCCCTGAGATTGGTGGGTCGGGAGTTCAAACCCTGGCCGAGTCATACCAAAGACTAGTGAAGTGAAGTGGAGTGAATTATATTTATATACCGCTTTTCTCTAGTGACTCAAAGCGCTTTACATAGTGAAACCCAATATCTAAGTTACATTTAAACCAGTGTGGGTGACACTGGGAGCAGGTGGGTAAAGTGTCTTGCCCAAGGACACAGGGGCAGTGACTAGGATGGCGGAAGCGGGAATCGAACCTGCAACCCTCAAGTTGCTGGCACGGCCGCTCTACCAACCGACCTGTTACCTCCCTGCAAAAGTGATAGCCCTATCCTTGAGAATAGACTACTTGTGTAGCTCAACGCCGACATTTAAGTTATGACTTAAAGCAGTTGTTTTCCAAACACTTACACGCGAACATCTCCTTTTGTGGTTAGACGGTCTGCCCTGATATCGGTAGGTCGTGAGTTCATACCAAAGACTGTAAAAAATGGGACCTATTACCTCCCTGGAAAAAGTGATTGCCCTATACTTGAGAAGAGACTATCAACCCCAATATTTAAGTGATGATTTAAAGCAGTTGTTTTCCAGACACTTACACGCGAACATCTCCTTTTGTGGTTAGACGGTCTGCCCTGATATCGGTAGGTCGTGAGTTCATACCAAAGACTATAAAAAAGGGGACCTATTACCTCCCTGGAAAAAGTGATTGCCCTATACTTGAGAAGAGACTATTAACCCCAATATTTAAGTGATGATTTAAAGCAATTGTTTTCCAGACACTTAAACGCGAAGATCTCTTTTTGTGGTTAGAGTGTCTGCCCTGATATCGGTAGGTCGTGAGTTCATACCAAAGACTATAAAAAATGGGACCTATTACCTCCCTGGAAAAGTGATAGCCCTATACTTGAGAAGAGACTATCAACGCCAATATTTAAGTGATTAAATCAGTTGTTTTCCAGACACTTAAACGCAAATATCTCTTTTTGTGGTTAGAGTGTCTGCTCTGATACCGGTAGGTCGTGAGTTCATACCAAAGACTATAAAAAATGGGACCCATTACCTCCCTGGAAAAGTGATAGCCCTATACTTGAGAAGAGACTATCAACGCCAATATTTAAGTGATTAAAACAGTTGCTTTCCAGACACTTACACGCGAACATCTCCTTTTATTGTTAGAGTGTCTGCCCTGATATCGGTAGGTCGTGAGTTCATACCAAAGACTATAAAAAATGGGACAAAATACCTCCCTGAAAAAGTGATAGCTCTATACTTGAGAAAAGACTATCAACCCCAATATTTAAGTGATGATTTAAAGCCGTTGTTTTCCAGACACTTAAACGCGAAGATCTCTTTTTGTGGGTTCTTCCGAGGATGTTGTAGTCGTAATGATTTGTGCAGTCCTTTAAGACATTTGTGATTTGGGGCTGTATAAATAAACATTGATTGATTGATTGACTATAAAAAATGGGACCCATTACCTCCCTGAAAAAGTGATAGCTCTATACTTGAGAAGAGACTATCAACACCAACATTTAAGTTATGACTTAAAGCAGACACTTAGACGCAAACATCTTCTTTTGTGGTTAGAGTGTCCGCCCTGAGATCGGTTAGGTCGTGAGTTCATACCAAAGACTATAAAAAATGGGACCCATTACCTCCCTGGAAAACTGATAGACCTATACTTGAGAAGAGACTATCAACCCCAATATTTAAGTGATGATTTAAAGCAGTTGTTTTCCAGACACTTAAACACGAAGATCTCTTTTTGTGGTTAGAGTGTCTGCCCTGATATCGGTAGGTCGTGAGTTCATACCAAAGACTATAAAAAATGGGACCCATTACCTCCCTGAAAAAGTGATAGCTCTATACTTGAGAAGAGACTATCAACGCCAATATTTAAGTGTTTAAAACAGTTGTTTTCCAGACACTTACACGCGAACATCTCCTTTTATTGTTAGAGTGTCTGCCATGATATCGGTAGGTCGTGAGTTCATAACAAAGACTATAAAAAACGGGACTTAATACCTCCCTGAAAAAGTGATAGCTCCATACTTGAGAAAAAACTATCAACCCCAATATTTAAGTGATGATTTAAAGCAGTTGTTTTCCAGACACTTAAACGAGAAGATCTCTTTTTGTGGTTAGAGTGTCTGCCCTGATATCGGTCGGCCGTGAGTTCATACCAAACACTATAAAAAATGGGACCCAATACTTCCCTGAAAAAGTGATAGCTCTATACTTGAGAAAAGACTATCAACTCCAATATTTAAGTGATGATTTAAAGCAGTTGTTTTCCAGACACTTAAACGCCAACATCTCCTTTTAAGGTTAGAGTGTCTGCCCTGATACCGGTAGGTCGTGAGTTCATACCAAAGACTATAAAAAATGGGACCCATTACCTCCCTGGAAAAGTGATAGCTCTATACTTGAGAAAAGACTATCAACGCCAATATTTAAGTGATGATTTAAAGCAGTTGTTTTCCAGACACTTAAACGCGAAGATCTTTTTTTGTCTTTAGAGTGTCCGCCCTGATATCGGTAGGTCGTGAGTTCATACCAAAGACTATAAAAAAATGGGACCTAATACCTCCCTGAAAAAGTGATAGCTCCATACTTGAGAAAAGACTATCAACCCCAATATTTAAGTGATGATTTAAAGCAGTTGTTTTCCAGACACTTAAACGCGAAGATCTTTTTTTGTGGTTAGTGTCTGCCCTGATATCGGTAGGTCGGGAGTTCATACCAAACACTATAAAAAATGGGACCCATTACCTCCCTGAAAAAGTGATAGCTCTATACTTGAGAAGAGACTATCAACCCCGATATTTAAGAGATGAATTAAAGCAGTTTTTTTTCCTGACACGAATAAAAATGGGGCCCATAACCTCTCAGCTTGGCACTCAGCATCAAGGGGTTGGAATTCGGGGGTTAAATCACCAAAATGAGTCCAGGGCGCGGCCACCGCTACTGCTCACTGCTCCCCTCACCTCTCAGTGGGTGGAACAAGGGGATGGGTCAAATGCGGAGGATAATCTCACCACACCTAGTGTGTGTGCGACTATCTTTGGTATTTTAACTTTAACTTTAAAGTGCCGATAAGTAGCCGTAAAAATCCCTAAGATTCTTGGTGTGATGAAGAATAATAAGCCAGGGGGGAAAGTAGTGATCAGTACCATAGGACCGGCGTGTTGTCTGAATTTCCCGTGTCAACCGCATTCCAGTCGGAAGAACGTTCAAACATATTTGGGTTGAGATGTGAAACGCTGAAGTTTTAGTCTTGAGCTGGGCTGCCATGACTCACCAGGTCTTAGTCACCCGGTCCCGTGACCCAGAAGAACACGCCATGTTGCTACATTGCTGTGTTTACAGTGTTACTACACAGATAGAAAAAGAACAGTCACTCTCTGCCAAATCCTTCTGATTCATCCCCACGTGGAGTTGGTCCGGGTCCAACATATTCCTGATCTGGAGTCCGACCCCATCCACCCACCCCCCTCCTCCGTGGGTCATACGCAGCCGCAGTTCTTGGCCGAGATGTTCTGTATACTGTGGTAGCGGCTCCGGTTGTCCAGGAAGGAAAAGTCCTTCTCGAAAGCCGTGGGCCGGCAGCACGGTCCGTTGCCGACCTTGTCCCTGCGGCCCCTCTTCTTGAAGCCTGTCCGCATCATGTGCTCCATGGTGATGTCGTAGTTGCGCCGCTGCGCCGAGCACTTGCCGCTGCAGTAGCGCAGCACCACCGTCTCGTCGCTGTCGTAGCCCAGGCCCAGCTCGCTCACTGTCAGCTCCAGTTCTCTCAGGGAGCAGGGCTTGGCCCGCCGAGCTCTTTTAGTCCTTCTGGTCTGGCTTTGGCTCCGGTTCTTCCGCTGCTTCCTGTCCATCAGGGTCCCAACCATGTGCTGAAGTTCACCTTCCGTGAAGCTCTGGAACATCATGGACACTGCGAGAGAAAAACAGGGTTTGGGTTTCAGTTCAATTCAGGACTGGGGTTAGGATTGGAACGGGGGTCTGGGCTTGGGTTAGAATTAGGTTTGAGGTTAAATGAGAGTTAAGTTTTAGTTAGGACTAGTTTTCAAATTAAGTTGATAGATAGAAGTTGAAACATGATAACACCATGGTTAGGTTTTTGGCGACTGTGAGAAGTAGGGGTTAGGCAAGAGTTAGGATGTGGTCTCCAGTGGTTTTGAGGTAGTATTAAGGTGGTGGTAAGGGATTACATTCAGGTCTATGGTTGGAATTAGGTTTTGTGTTAAAACTGGGGTTTACGTTCAGGCTTAATGGTTAGTGTTTGGCTTTGGATTTCATTTCAATTTAGGACTAGGGTTAGGATTGGAACGAGGGTCTGGGCTTGGGTTAGAATTAGGTTTGAGGTTAAATGAGAGTTAAGTTTTAGTTAGGACTAGTTTTCAAATTAAGTTGATAGATAGAAGTTGAAACATGATAACACCATGGTTAGGTTTTTGGCGACTGTGAGAAGTAGGGGTTAGGCAAGGGTTAGGATGTGGTCTCCAGTGGTTTTGAGGTAGTATTAAGGTGGTGGTAAGGGATTACATTCAGGTCTATGGTTGGAATTAGGTTTTGTGTTAAAACTGGGGTTTACGTTCAGGCTTAATGGTTAGTGTTTGGCTTTGGATTTCATTTCAATTTAGGACTAGGGTTAGGATTGGAACGAGGGTCTGGGCTTGGGTTAGAATTAGGTTTGAGGTTAAATGAGAGTTAAGTTTTAGTTAGGACTAGTTTTCAAATTAAGTTGATAGATAGAAGTTGAAACATGATAACACCATGGTTAGGTTTTTGGCGACTGTGAGAAGTAGGGGTTAGGCAAGGGTTAGGATGTGGTCTCCAGTGGTTTTGAGGTAGTATTAAGGTGGTGGTAAGGGATTACATTCAGGTCTATGGTTGGAATTAGGTTTTGTGTTAAAACTGGGGTTTACGTTCAGGCTTAATGGTTAGTGTTTGGCTTTGGATTTCATTTCAATTTAGGACTAGGGTTAGGATTGGAACGAGGGTCTGGGCTTGGGTTAGAATTAGGTTTGAGGTTACAACTAGAGTTAAGTTTTAGTTATGACCAGTTTTCAAATTAAGTTGATAGATAGAAGTTGAAACATGATAACACTATGGTTAGGTTTTTGGCGAGTGTTAGAAGTGTGAGAAGTAGGGCTTAGGCAAGGGTTAGGATGTGGTCTCCAGTGGTTTTGAGGTAGTATTAAGGTGGTGGTAAGGGATTACATTCAGGTCTATGGTTGGAATTAGGTTTTGTGTTAAAACTGGGGTTTACGTTCAGGCCTAAGGGTTAGTGTTTGGCTTTGGATTTCAGTTCAATTTAGGACTGGGGTTAGGATTGGAACGGGGGTCTGGGTTTGGGTTAGAATTAGGTTTGAGGTTACAACGAGAGTTAAGTTTTAGTTAGAACTAGTTTTCAAATTAAGTTGATAGATAGAAGTTGAAACATGATAACACTATGGTTAGGTTTTTGGCGAGCGTTAGAAGTGTGAGAAGTAGGGGTTAGGCAAGGGTTAGGATGTGGTCTCCAGTGGTTTTGAGGTAGTACTAAGGTGGTGGTAAGGGATTACATTCAGGTCTATGGTTGGAATTAGGTTTGTGTTAAAACTGGGGTTTACGTTCAGGCCTAAGGGTTAGTGTTTGGCTTTGGATTTCATTTCAATTTAGGACTGGGGTTAGGATTGGAACGAGGGCCTGGGCTTGGGTTAGAATTAGGTTTGAGGTTAAACGAGAGTTAAGTTTTCGTTATGACCAGTTTTCAAATTAAGTTGATGGATAGAAGTTGAAACATGACAACACTATGGTTAGGTTTTTGGCGAGTGTTAGAAGTGTGAGAAGTAGGGGTTAGGCAAGGGTTAGGATGTGGTCTCCAGTGGTTTTGAGGTAGTACTAAGGTGGTGGTAAGGGAGTACATTCAGGTCTATGGTTGGAATTAGGTTTTGTGTTAAAACTGGGGTTCACGTTCAGGGCTAAGGGTTAGTGTTTGGCTTTGGATTTCAGTTCAATTTAGGACTGGTGTTAGTATTGGAATGAGGGTCTGGGCTTGGGTTAGAATTAGGTTTTAGGTTAAAACTAGAGTCAAGTTTGAGCTATGACTAGTTTTCAAATTAGGTTTTTGACTAAGGTTAGGGTTTTAGTTCAGGTGTGGGCTAGGGTTAGGATTTAAGTTTGAACTTGCATTTGGATAAGAACTAGGGTTAGGTTTTTGGGGAGTGTGAGAAGTTTTGATTGATTGAAGCTTTTATTAGTAGATTGCACAGTACAGTACATATTCCGTACAATTGACCACTAAATGGTAACACCCGACTAAGTTTTTCAACTTGTTTAACTTGGGGTCCACGTTAATCAATTCATTATAGAAGGGTAGGGCTCAGGCAAAGGTTAGGATTTGGTCTCCAGTTGGAATTGGGTTTTGAGTTAGAACTGGCGTTTACGTTTAGGCCTGAGGGTTAGTGTTTAGCTTTGGGTTTCAATTCAATTTAGGACTTGGGTTAAGATTAGACGAGGGTTTGGGCTTGGGTTAGAATTCGGTTCGAACTTGCATTTGGGTAAGAACTAGGGTAAGGTTTTTGCGGCGTGTTTGTAATTAGGTTTTTGGTGAGAAGTAGGGGTTATGTAAGGGTTAGGATTTGGTTTCCAGTTGAAATTGGGTTTTGAGTTAGAACTAAGGTGTTGGCAAGGGATTCCGTCCAGGTTCTAACCTCAAACTGTAATTTGAGTTAGGCTTTGGGCAAGGGGTAGATTACGGTTCAATTTAGAACAAGGTTTCAGGTTCAGGCTCGGGTACATGTTTTGGTTAGAACTAGGGTTAGGGCTATAATTAAACCTGGATTATGATTTTGGTTACAGTTGAAATTATGTTTTGGGTTAGAACTAGGGTATACGCTCAGGTCTTAATTTACAACTGGCATTAAGGATAGAACGAAGGTTAGATTTTGGGATAGGTTTAGATTTATTGTTTGGTTGAGAATTACAGTTTAGTCTATGGTTAGGTTTGGATTAGGATTAGGGCTAGGGTTGGAATTAGGTTTTGTGTTAAAACTGGGGTTTATTTAGGCCTAATGGTTAGTGTTTAGGTTTCAGAACGTGTTTACGTTCAGGTCTTCATTTACAACTGGCATTAGGGATAGAACGAAGGTTAGATTTTGGGCTAGGTTTAGATTTATGGTTTGGTTGAGAGTTACAGTTTAGTCTATGGTTAGGTTTGGATTAGGATTAGGGCTAGGGTTGGAATTAGGTTTGGTGTTAAAACTGGGGTTTATTTAGGCCTAATGGTTAGTGTTTAGGTTTCAGTAGGTGTTTACGTTCAGGTTTTCATTTACAACTGGCATTAGGGATAGAACGAAGGTTAGATTTTGGGCTTGGTTTAGATTTATGGTTTGGTTGAGAGTTACAGTTTAGTCTATGGTTAGGTTTGGATTAGGATTAGGGCTAGGGTTGGAATTAGGTTTTGTGTTAAAACTGGAGTTTATGTTTAGGCCTAATGGTTATTGTTTAGGTTTATGTTCAATTGAGGACTTGGGCCAGGATTGGAACGAGGGTTGGGCTTGCATTTAGGTTTGAACTAGGGTTACGTTTTTGGCAAGTGTTGGAATTCGTTTTTTTGGTGAGAAGTAGGGGTTAAGTTAGGGTTAGGATTTGGTCTCCAGTTAGAATTGGGTTTTGAGATCGAACTAAAGTGTTGGTAAGGAATTATGTTCGGGTTCTAGGACTGGAATTAGGGTTTGTCTTAAAACTGGGGTTTACGTTTAGATCTAAAAGTTTGTTTTGGGGTTCGGGTTTCAGTTCAATTTAGGACTTGGGCGAGGATTGGAACGAGGGTCTGGGCTTGGGTTAGGGTTAAGACCACTGCACTGTCAAGCAGGTCGACTAAGACCATTACTGGACCGAAGGAAATGTAATCAAAACAGCCTTTCATGCAAGAGAAGATAACGAGATGTAGGTCGTTAATTGCCTGCACAACATTGGAGGACATTCAGACCTGCTTGAACGTGCTGCTATTAGCATGATGTCATGCTGCGTATTTTACACATCCCGCTAACACACCTGAGCTGGCACAGGAGCGGCCGCCAGGTGATTCTTACGTCCGCCCCTTGAAGGGCGTGCTAGAAAAACTTACACTCTGAGAGGAGGGAGCTCATGTCTGCCGAGCGCGGTCGCCGGCGGAGGCCGACACTCCGGCTGGGCGGAGATGATGGCGATGAGGTTTCTGATGGTGAGGTGGAAGTGTACCAGGTGAAGGACGAGGATGATGATGATGATGATGATGATGAGGTGTGTTTGGTCTTTGCTTTAGGCGGTCCCACGATGGTGGCCGTGTTTTTAATGAGGATGACAGACAGGGCGGCGCCACAGAGCACAAGGGCAAAAGTAGCACTTTTCCATAACTTCATCTTAGAACGTGGAAGAGCATTGAAACTCTGGCGGGAAGGAGGAGAAGAAGGAGAAAGGTTCAAACGTTACTTAAGTGTTCAGTCGCACTTTTACCACACGCCGCAAATCAGCTCACTCTCACTTCGTGACACCTGAGAATGCAGCGAAAAGGTCTCACGGACCTCTGACGGGCGGGGAGCATTTTCCTTCAAGCCCCCAGGCCTCCTATATACATAAACATGTGAACGCCATTGTTTTTCTTATTTCCTTCTACAAAAATCCTTTTTTTTTTCTTTTTTTTTTTTTATTCCTGCGGTGGAACAAAAATGTACCTTGTTTGAGTGCATATGCAGTCCCTCCCTGTCAAAGGTTGCTTCAGGCTGCTCGGTTTATCCCTGCTCTTATACCCTAAAGCAGGGGTCGGTAACACAACATGTGAACGCCATTGTTTCTTTTATTTTCTTCTCCAGGAATTCCCTTTTCTTTTTTATTCGTGCGGTGGAACAAAAATGTACCTTGTTTGAGTGCATATGCAATCCCTTCCCTGTCAAAGGTTGCTTCAGGTTGCTCGGTTTATCCCTGCTCTTACATCTTAAAGCAGGGGTCGGCAACCCAAAATTTGAACGCCATTGTTTCTCTTATTTTCTTCTCCGGAAATTCCCTTTTTTTTTATTCGTGCGGTGGAACAAAAGTGTACCTTGTTTGAGTGCATATGCAGACCCTCCCTGTCAAAGGTTGCTTCAGGTTGCTCGGTTTATCCTTGCTTTTATACCCTAAAGCAGGGGTTGGCAACCCAATTTGTGAACGCCATTGTTTCTCTTATTTTCTTCTTCGGGAATTCCCTTTTTTTTTAATTCCTGTGGTGGAACAAAAATGTACCTTGTTTGAGTGCATATGCAAACCCTCCCTGTCAAAGGTTGCTTCAGGTTGCTCGGTTTATCCCTGCCCTTATATCTTAAAGCAGGGGTCGGCAACCCAACATGTGAACGCCATTGTTTCTCTTATTTTCTTCTTCGGGAATTCCCTTTTTTTTTTATTCGTGCGGTGGAACAAAATGTACCTTGTTGGAGTGCTTATGGTCAAAAGTTGCTTCAGGTTGCTCGGTTTATCCCTGTTTTATATCTTAAAGCAGGGGTCGGCAACCCAGCATGTGAACGCCATTGTTTCTCTTATTTTCCTCTCTGGGAATTCCCTTTTTTTTTATTCGTGCGGTGGAACAAAAATGTACCTTGTTTGAGTGCATATGCAGTCCCTCCCTGTCAAAGGTTGCTTCAGGTTGCTCGGTTTATCCCTGCTCTTACATCTTAAAGCAGGGGTCGGCAACCCAACATGTGAACGCCATTGTTTCTCTTATTTTCTTCTTCGGGAATTCCCTTTTTTTTTTATTTGTGCGGTGGAACAAAAATGTACCTTGTTGGAGTGCTTATGGTCAAAAGTTGCTTCAGGTTGCTCGGTTTATCCCTGTTTTATATCTTAAAGCAGGGGTCGGCAACCCAGCATGTGAACGCCATTGTTTCTCTTATTTTCTTCTTCGGGAATTCCCTTTTTTTTATTTGTGTGGTGGAACAAAAATGTACCTTGTTGGAGTGCATATGCAGACCCTCCCTGTCAAAGGTTGCTTCAGGTTGCTCGGTTTATTCCTGCTTTTATATCTTAAAGCAGGGGTCGGCAACCCAACATGTGAACCCCATTGTTTCTCTTATTTTCTTCTTCGGGAATTCCCTTTTTTTTTTTATTCCTGCGATGGAACAAAAATGTACCTTGTTGGAGTGCATATGCAGACCCTCCCTTTCAAAGGTGGCTTCAGGTTGCTCGGTTTATCCCTGCTTTTATACCCTGAAGCAGGGGTCGGCAACCCAACATGTGAACGCCATTGTTTCTCTTATTTTCTTCTTCGGGAATTCCCTTTTTTTTTTTTCATTCGTGCAGTGGAACAAAAGTGTACCTTGTTTGAGTGCATATGCAGTCCCTCCCTGTCAAAGGTTGCTTCAGGTTGCTCGGTTTATCCCTGCTTTTATACCCTAAATCAGGGGTCGGCAACCCAACATGTGAACGCCATTGTTTCTTTAATTTTCTTCTCCAGGAATTCCCTTTTTTTTTTTTTTTTGTGCGGTGGAACAAAATTGTACCTTGTTTGAGTGCATATGCAGACCCTCCCTGTCAAAGGTTGCTTCAGGTTGCTCGGTTTATTTCCGCTTTTATATCTTAAAGCAGGGGTCGGCAACCCAACATGTGAACGCCATTGTTTCTCTTATTTTCTTCTCCGGGAATCCCCTTTTTTTTTTATTCGTGCGGTGGAACAAAAATGTACCTTGTTTGAGTGCATATGCAGAACCCCCGTTCAGAGGTTGCTTCAGGTTGCTCGGTTTATCCTTGCTTTTATACCCTAAGGCAGGGGTCGGCAACCCAATATGTGAATACCATTGTTTTTCTTATTTTCTTCTCCAGGAATCCACTTTTTTTTTTCCTTCCGTGCGGTGGAACAAAAATGTACCTTGTTTGAGTGCATATGCAGACCTTCCCTGTCAAAGGTTGCTTCAGGTCGCTTGGTTTATTCCTGCTTTTATACCCTAAATCAGGGGTCGGCAACCCATTGTTGTTCTTATTTTTTTCTCCGGGAATCAGTTTTTTTTTTTTTTAACAGCTGTTGCCATGTAATCAGGGAAAGTCCAAATATAAGAGGAGGCGTACAATCTTTCGTCAGAGCTTGGAACACTGTACAAGGGTATAGGTGTTCGTGTTTCTCCACATTGAGCCAAATTTAATTCTGTCTCTGTTTAATTCCTTGCTTCTTGTCTTGTTTAATAGATGTTGTCAGTGTTTGAACCTGACACAGAGAGTAAATTAGACAGAACAATGACCGCAAACACACGCCAAATGTGGTAAAGAAATGGCTAAATCAGGCTAGAATTAAGGTTTTAGAATGGCCTTCTTCTTAGAAAGTCCTGACTTAAACATGTGGACAATGCTAAAGAAACAAGTCCATGTATGAAAACCAACACATTTAGCTGAACTGCACCAATTTTGTCATAAGAGGTGTTGAAAAATTCAAGCAGAAGCTTGTGGGGGGCTACCAAAAGCGTCTTATTGCAGTGAAACTTGTCAAGAGACATGTAACCAAATATTAACATTTCTGTTTGTAAACTTTGATCGCGACTTTGTCTATATTAGCCTACTATCAAAAGCTGACGCCAATCTTCGTTGACAGAAATGTTGCATTTAAATTTTCATTCAACACATTTTTGCAACATTGGAAATCATTAGTAAAATGGAGGCTTCTCACAGGATGACATAACTTCTGTAAATTACTGGCTCAGGGTGGCCGAAGGTATAGGTGTGTTGGTCCAAGTTTGAGAAAAGGAAAGGAAATAAGCACTCAAGCAAATCCATAAAATCAAAAAATCTAACCTTTTTGCATTCACGCACAGTATAAAACGTTTGGTGGACAAAATGAGACATGGCCTTTAACACTCTGTGATCTCCATCCTGCTATGGCGTCCCATAATGCACCTGCTGTGCACCTGTTTCTATGTTTTTTTTAATTATTTTATAATTATTTTTTTTATCATGCTCTGTTTGTGTTGTGTTGTGTTAGCTCGTTTTTCCTTGCGTTATCTTTCAACCTGCCTATTGCACAGCACTTTGGCTAATTAAATGTGCTTTATAAATAAAGTCGATTTGATGGAAGGAGTGTCATAAAACGCGTCTTTCTGTGGCAGCGTCGGAGAAAGTTGCACATGTAAACAAACCACGGCGAGTTCAAGGATCGCCGAAATTAGTGGGACAAAACGGTGCTTGCTGTCGGCGAAGCATGTTTAACATAAACAGTGGGATTTTTAACACTTAAGAAGGTTTGTTCTTCAACAGAAAATGTATTAAAACATAAAAGATAGTTTTTTTCTTCATCTTTTTTCATTTTCACATAGGGGGTCCAGGGAGTCAGTAAGCTGGCGCCAAAGATCCGCGAGTTGCTAAAGCTAGCCCCAACCCTAAACCTGAACTCAAAGAGCTTTTAAAAACTCCGCGTTTGCGTGCACTTTCAGACCTTCACTTTTCTTAAAAGGGGTAAGAGGTTGCTTCGTTTATCCCTCCCCCTCATTATCGTCACACCGCACGTACTTTTCCAGCACTTACAGATTCGCATATCTCTTATCATGTCACACACACAAAAAAAAAAGCCCGAAAAGAAATCATTTCCCCCGAGCCGGAAATAAGTACAAATCTGTCAGTGACTAACAGCAAAACCAGGCTGGCCTCAAAGTGTTTTGCCAGACTGGGTTGTGTTCACACACGTCTGTGGAGCTCCCACTGACACATACATGTGGATCCATGCCATTACAACTATGTAGGTGATAAATGGGGAGCCGCATAATCATAACAACAGTCAGGGATGTTCTGATGGTTGGCCTCGGATCCCAATTTGATGCAATAGATTATAGAAGTGACATTTTTTTTATAGCAAGTAACTGAAGCACAGGTGTCAAACTCAAGGCTTGGGGACCAGATCTGTATCTGGTCTGCAAACGCCTGGAAATGACATGTGTCAATAAAGTATTTCATTTTTTCTCACTAAATGTAATGGATTTTTTTTTTCATTTTGACAGAAAAAATATATGTACTGCTTGAAATTGCATTATTGCAACAAAGCTCCCCTTTATGCAATCACGTACAGCATAAAACATGTGGTGGACAAAGTGAAACAGGGAGGGAGTGTCATAAAACGCGTCTATGTGGCAGCGTCGGAGAAAGTTGTACATGTAAAAAAAGGATCGCCAAAGTTTGCAGGACAAAACGCCAAAGTTTGCAGGACAAAACGGTGCTTGCCAAGTAAGAAAAAATATATGTACTGCTTGAAATTGCATTATTGCAACGTAGCTCACCTTTATGCATTCACGCACAGCATAAAACGTTTGGTGGACAAAATTGAGACAGGGAAAGAAACGCGTCTATGTTGTAGCGTTGGAGTAAGTTGTACATAAAAAAAACTACGGTGAGTTCAAGGATCGACAAAGTTTGCAGGACAAAACGGTGCCTGCCAAGTAAGAAAAAATATATGTACTGCTTGAAATTGCATTATTGCAACATAGCTCACCTTTATGCATTCAAGCGCAGCATAAAACATTTGGTGGACGAATTGAGTCATGGGAGGAGTGTCATAAAACACGTCTTTTTGTGGCAGCGTCGGAGAAAGTTGTACATGTAAACAAACTACGGTGAGTTCAAGGATCGCCAAAGTTTGTAGGACAAAACGGTGCTTGCCAAATAAGAACAAATATACGTACTTCTTGAAAATGCAGGCCTTTTAAAATGTAATAGTTTTCATTATTGCAACAAAGCTCCCCTTTATGCATTCACGCACAGCATAAAACATTTGGTGGACAAAGTGAGACATGGGCGGAGTGGCATTCAACACATCTTTCTGTGACAGTTAAAAGCTGTACATGTAAACAAACTACGGTGAGTTCAAGGATCGCTGAAATTCGTCGGACAAAACGGTGCATGCCAAATAAGAAAAAATTATGTACTGCTTGAAATTGCATGCCTTTTAAACTTTAATAGTATCATTTATTGCAACAAAGTTCACGTCTTTATGCGGCAGCGTCGGTGAAAGTTGTACATGTAAACAACATACGGTGAGTTCAAGGATCGCCGAAATTAGTAGGACAAAACGTTGCTTGCCAAATAAGAAAAAATATATATACTGCTTGAAATTGCATTATTGCAACAAATGTCACCTTTATGCATTCATGCACAACATAAAATGTTTGGTGGACAAAATTGAGACAGGGAAAGAGTGTTATACAACACGTCTTTACGTGGCAGCGTCGGAGAAAGTTGTACATGTAAACAAACTACGGTGAGTTCAAGGATCGCCAAAGTTTGCAGGACAAAACGGTGCTTGCCAAATAAGAAAAAATATATGCACTGCTTGAAATTGTATGCCTTTTAAAATTTAATAGTTTTCATTATTGCAACAAAGCTCCCCTTTATGCATTCACGCACAGCATAAAACATTTGGTGGGCGAATTGAGTCATGGAAGGAGTGGCATACAACACGTCTTTCTGTGACAGTTAAAAGTTGTACATGTAAACAAACTACGGTGAGTTCAAGGATCGCTGAAATTAGTCGGACAAAACGTTGCTTGCCAAATAAGAAAAAATATACATACTGCTTGAAATTGCAATATTGCAACAAAGCTCACCTTTATGCATTCACGCACAACATAAAACGTTTGGTGGACAAATTGAGACAGGGAAAGAGTGTCATAAAACGCGTCTTAATGTGGCAGCGTCGGAGAAAGTTGTACATGTAAACAAACTACGGTGAGTTCAAGGATCGCCAAAGTTTGTAGGACAAAACGGTGCTTGCTAAATAAGAAAAAATATATGTACTGCTTGAAATTGCATGCCTTTTAAACATTGATAGTATCCATTATTGCAACAAAGCTCCCCTTTATGCATTCAAGCACAGCATAAAATGTTTGGTGGACAAAGTGAGACATGAGCGGAGTGGCATACAACACGTCTTTCTGTGGCAGTTAAAAGCTGTACATATAAAAAAAACTACGGTGAGTTCAAGGATCGCCGAAGTTTACAGGACAAAACAGTGTATGCCAAATTAAAAAATATATATGTACTGCTTGAAACTTCATGCCTTTTAAACTTTAATAGTATCCATTATTGCAACAAAGCTCACCTTTATGCATTCGCGCACAGCATAAAACATTTGGTGGACGAATTGAGACAGGGAAGGAGTGTCATAAAACGCGTCTTAATGTGGCAGCGTCGGAGAAAGTTGTACATGTAAACAAACTACGGTGAGTTCAAGGATCGCTGAAATTCGTCGGACAAAACGGTGCTTGCCAAATAAGAAAAAATATATGTACTGCTTGAAATTGCATGCCTTTTAAACTTTAATAGTATCCATTATTGAAACAAAGCTCCCCTTTATGCATTCACGCACAGCATAAAATGTTTGGTGGACAAATTGAGACAGGAACAGGGTGTTATACAACACGTCTTTATGGGGCAGCGTCGGAGAAAGTTGTACATGTAAACAAACTACGGTGAGTTCAAAGAACGCCAAAGTTTGTAGGACAAAACGGTGCTTGCCAAAATAACTAAAAATATATGTACTGCTTGAAATTCCATGCCTTTTAAACTTTAATAGTATCCATTATTGCAACAAAGTTCACCTTTATGTATTCACGCACAGCATAAAATGTTTGGTGGACAAATTGATACAGGGAATGAGTGTCATACAACACGTCTTTCTGTGGTAGCATCGGAGAAAGTTGTACATGTAAACAACATACGGCGAGTTCAAGGATCGCTGAAATTAGTAGGACAAAACGGTGCTTGCCAAATAAGAAAAAATATATGTACTTCTTGAAATTGCATGCCTTTTAAACTTTAATAGTATCCATTATTGGAAAAAAAGCTCCCCTTTATGCATTCACGCACAGCATAAAACGTTTGGTGGACAAAATGAGACAGGGACAGAGTGTCATACAACACGTCTTTATGGGGCAGCGTTGGAGAAAGTCGTACATGTAAACAAACTACGGTGAGTTTAAGGATTGCTAAAATTAGTCGGACAAAACATAAACAGTGGGGTTTCTAACAATTAAGAAGGTTTGTTCTTCCACAGAAAATACACTATAACAAAAACTTTTTTTTTTCATATTCACACATCCCTAAAAGAGTTCCAGGGAGCCACCAAAAATGTTTTTGTCCAAATAAAAATAAATAAAATGACCTAACTTTACAGCAAACTACCTATAAAAAATGACAATACATTTTACGTTGTTCCTGACAGGATATTACTGTAAATGAAAAAAAACTACTACTTTTTATTGGGTTAAAATTATGTTGCTGCCAGTTTTTGACTGTAAAATTTACGGCGGTTGTTTTTAACGGTTTATTATTGTAACTGGAAAGCAGCACATTTTTTACGTTTTTTACAGTCTAGCTCCATCCTATCTTGCTGATTGTATTGTACCATATGTCCCGGCAAGAAATCTGTGTTCAAAGAACTCCGGCTTATTAGTGATTCCCAAAGCCCAAAAAAAGTCTGCGGGCTATAGAGTGTTTTCTATTGGGGCTCCAGTACTCTGGAATGTTCTACCGGTAACAGTTAGAGATGCTACCTCAGTAGAAGCATTTAAGTCCCATCTTAAAACTCATTTGTATACTCTAGCCTTTAAATAGACCTCGTTTTTAGACCAGTTGATCTGCCGTTTCTGCTCATCTGTGCATCGGTTGGGGACATCTCTGCACTGCTGACTTGTCTCCACTCGGGATGGTCTCCTGCTGGCCCCACTATGGACTGGACTCTCACTATTATGTTAGATCCACTGTGGACTGAACTCTCACACTATTATGTTGGATCCACTATGGACTGGACTCTCATACTATTATTTTAGATCCACTGTGGACTGGACTCTCACACTATTATGTTAGATCCACTATGGACTCGACTCTCACTATTATGTTAGATCCACTATGGACTGAACTCTAACACTATTATGTTAGATCCACTATGGACTGGACTCTCACTATTATGTTAGATCCACTATGGACTGGACTCTGACTATTATGTTAGATCCACTATGGACTGAAGTCTCACACTATTATGTTAGATCCACTATGGACTGGACTCTCACTATTATGTTAGATCCACTAAGGACTGGACTCTCACACTATTATGTTAGATCCACTATGGACTGGACTCTCACACTATTATGTTAGATCCACTATGGACTGGACTCTCACACTATTATGTTAGATTTACTATGGACTGGACTCTCACACTAGTATGTTAAATCCATTATGGACTGGACTCTCACACTATTAACTAGATCCACTATGGACTGGACTCTCACACTATCAATTGCCATGAATTGATTAACGTGGACCCCGACTTAAACAAGTTGAAAAACTTATTGGGGTGTTACCATTTAGTGGTCAACTGTACAGAATATGTACTGTACTGTGCAATCTACTAATAAAAGTTCCAATCATTCAGTCAAAACCAGTTTGACACCTCCGAACTAAAGTAAACACAATCACACAAATGTATAAAACTCATCGTATTACATGTACAATTTGCTAGTAGTGTTATAAATCGGATAATGTCCAACATACATTTTTTTTTTACCATGATAAAGTGTCCAGTGAACAATAAATAAACTACACTGCGAAAAGTCAGTGTTCAAAAGACAAGAAAAAAAAAATACAAAAATGAGAGGTATTTTATTTGAACTAAGCAAAATTATCTGCTAATAGAACAAGAAAATTCAGCTTGTCAAGACTTTCCAAAACCAATCAAATGAGCTAACCTCAATGAACCCAAAATAGCTTAAAATAAGTATATTCTTACTAATAACAAGTGCACTTTTTTTGTGTTAAAAAATATTCTTAAATGATGTAACTGCTAGTGCCATTATGTTGACATCATGATATGCATACAACATGATTTTTTGTTCATGCTTGAAGAAAGAAATTATTACTTTAAAAAAGTAGTTTTATACTTGTGGGTGTTGTTGACACAGCTTTGCAACAGTTGTTATTCTAGTTTCAAGCATGTTCTACTCAATATAGGTCATCACATCTCAGCAACAAGCTTACTGAGATCATTTAAAACTTAAAACAAGTAAAACACTCGAACATAAAATCTGCTTAGTGAGAAGAATGATCTTATCAGACACAAAGTAAGCAAATATCACCCTTATTTGAGCTATCTCATCTTACTTAGATTTCACTTTTTGCAGTGTACCGTCAAGCATGGTGGTGGTAGTTTTATGCTCCGGGTCTGTTTTGCTGCCAATGGAACTGGTGCTTTACAGAGAGTAAATGGGACTTCGAAAAAAGGAGGATTACCTCCAAATTCTTCAAGACAACCTAAAAACATCACTTGGGCGCAGTCGGGTGTTCCAACAACACAATCAATCAATCAATCAATGTTTATTTATGTAGCCCTAAATCACAAATGTCTCAAAGGACTGTACAAACCACTACGACTACGACATCCTCGGAAGAACCCACATAAGGGCAAGGAAAACTCACATCCAGTGGGACGCCAGTGACAATGATGACTATGAGAAACCTTGGAGAGGAGGAAAGCAATGGACGTCGAGCGGGTCTAACATGATACTGTGAAAGTTAAATTCATAGTGGCTCTGTCACGCCAAATTTTTCCCCCCTACAAAAACCTTCCCTGTTTTTTTTCCACTCCCTTGTCTGGTTTCCTTGGTTACCCATTTTGTCCACCTGTCTCTGGTGGACAAAATGCTCGCTCACCTGCTTCCCGAGCACTAATCAGAGGCAGTATTTAAGCTCGTCTTTGCCAGTCAGTCGCCCTGTGCTGACTTGTTTCATGCCTTGCCATAGTTTTGTGCTTCATGCCATGCCAAGTAAGTTTTGTTTGATTTATGTTCTTAGTCTGTTTATGCGTTAGCTTTGTTCTTTAGCCCAAGTTGTGCCTCCGCTGTGAGCGATTTTTGTTTGTATATTTTTTTTGTTAAAATTAAATCATGTTTTTACCTAAATGCCATGTCCCGAGTAGTCCGTCTGCCTTCCTGGGAGAACGACCCCGCAGCAAGCTGTAACCCCCCATGAGGCGGATAACAAACTTGGTTATGAACAAACAAAACTGGAAGCAGGGAACAACAGACAGTAAGCTACAAACCGCTACCAAATATAGCTTACCGCCACGCTGCAACGACATGACCCGTAGGAACAACAAGTACAAATGAAATTGACACGACAGGAGCGACAATAATCCAGCACCGACTGGAGGACAAAGCAGGTAAAAATAGGAGCGGGCTGATTGACACCAGGTGTGGCCAGGTGCCGATCAGCCGCAGCTGAGGGTAAACAGACAAAATAAGAGCGCTGACAGGAAATACTACACACACAGAGGAAAAGACTGAAACACAACAAAACTGTCAGGGGCAAGCCTGACTGTGGGGCCACAATTAGAGAAAAGAAATGTGTCTGGGGGCCGGTATATCTATTTTTAGGAACACTAATACAAAACCTCACAATAATGTCTGATTCAATGCTAAAAACGTTATGACAGACCGTCATAAAAAAACATAATGGAATTTAAAATTTTTCTACGAACGATAAAACACTGAATATTGACAAAATATGAACGTCACACCCCTTACGATCGACACGTTTTACAATCAAGTGAAATGCAACAAAAATGCGACAAACAGTGAAATATGAACGCGATGGGTAAAAAATAAATCCACTTACAATCTGATCCATCTGATATATCAGATGGATCAGATTTTCACAACAAAGTTTTAGAACTTTGGTGTGAAAATCGCCTTTCGTGTCTGTGGAAACGCTTCCTGCCCACACTACTTGGTGCCTCGTCTGAGCTGCTGTGACTTACATGACCATAGTAACTAATTACATGACCATAGTAACTAATTAGATGACCATAGTAACTAATTACATGACTATAGTAACTAATTACATGACCATAGTAACTAATTAGATGACCATAGTAACTAATTACATGACTATAGTAACTAATTACATGACCATAGTAGCTAATTAGATGACCATAGTAACTAATTAGATGACCATAGTAACTAATTACATGACTATAGTAACTAATTACATGACCATAGTAACTAATTAGATGACCATAGTAACTAATTACATGACTATAGTAACTAATTACATGACAATAGTAACTAATTAGATGACCATAGTAACTAATTAGATGACCATAGTAACTAATTGCATGACTATAGTAACTAATTACATGACCATTGTAACTAATTACATGACCATAGTAACTAATTACATGACCATAGTAACTAATTACATGACCATAGTAACTAATTAGATGTCCATAGTAACTAATTACATGACCATAGTAACTAATTAGATGTCCATAGTAACTAATTACATGACCATAGTAACTAATTACATGACCATACTAACTAATTACATGACCATAGTAACTAATTACATGACCATAGTAACTAATTACATGACCATAGTAACTAATTACATGACCATAGTAACTAATTACATGACCTTAGTAACTAATTACATGACCATAGTAACTAATTACATGACCATAGTAACTAATTACATGACCATAGTAACTAATTAGATGACCATAGTAACTAATTACATGACCATAGTAACTAATTACATGACCATATTAACTAATTACATGACCATATTAACTCATTAGATGACCATAGTAACTCATTAAATGACCATAGTAACTAATTAGATGACCATAGTAACTCATTAGATGACCTTAGTAACTCATTACATGACCATAGTAACTCATTAGATGACCATAGTAACTAATTAGATGACCTTAGTAACTAATTACATGACCATAGTAACTAATTAGATGACCATAGTAACTAATTACATGACCATAGTAACTCATTACATGACCATAGTAACTAATTAGATGACCATAGTAACTAATTACATGACCATAGTAACTAATTAAATGACCATAGTAATAATAAATAATAAATGGGTTGTACTTGTATAGCGCTTTTCTACCTTCAAGGCACTCAAAGCGCTTTGACACTACTTCCACATTTTACCCATTCACACACACATTCACACACTGATGGAGGGAGCTGCCATGCAAGGCGCCAACCAGCACCCATCAGTAACTAATTAGATGACCATAGTAACTAATTACATGACCATAGTAACTAATTAGATGACCATAGTAACTAATTACATGACCATAGTAACTAATTACATGACCTTACTAACTAATTACATGACCATAGTAACTAATTAGATGACCATAGTAACTCATTAGATGACCATAGTGACTAGTTAGATGACCATAATAACTAATTACATGACTATAGTAACTAATTACATGACCATTGTAACTAATTACATGACCATAGTAACTAATGACATGATCATAGTAACTAATTAGATGACCATAGTAACTCATTACATGACCATAGTAACTAATTAGATGACTATAGTAACTAATTACATGACCATAGTAACTAATTACCTGACCATAGTAACTAATTACATGACCATAGTAACTCATTAGATGACCATAGTAACTCATTACATGACCATAGTAACTAATTACATGACCATAGTAACTAATTAGATGACCTTAGTAACTAATTACATGACCATAGTAACTAATTACATGTCCATAGTAACTAATTAGATGACCATAGTAACTAATTACATGACCGTAGTAACTAATTAGATGACCATAGTAACTAATTAGATGACCATAGTAACTAATTACATGACCATAGTAACTAATTACATGACCATAGTAACTAATTAAATGACCATAGTAACTAATTTGATGACCATAGTAACTAATTAGATGACCATATTAACTAATTACATGAACATAGTAACTAATTAAATGACCATAGTAACTCATTAGATGACCTTAGTAACTAATTACATGACCATAGTAACTAATTACATGACCATAGTAACTAATTAGATGTCCACAGTAACTAATTACATGACCATAGTAACTAATTACATGACCATAGTAACTAATAAATGACCATAGTAACTCATTAGATGGCCTGTCCATAGTAACTCATTAGATGACCTGTCCATAGTAACTAATTACATGACCATAGTAACTAATTAAATGACCATAGTAACTCATTAGATGACCTTAGTAACTAATTACATGACCATAGTAACTAATTACATGACCATAGTAACTAATTAGATGTCCATTGTAACTAATTATATGACCATAGTAACTAATTACATGACCATAGTAACTAATTACATGACCATAGTAACTCATTAGATGACCTGTCCATAGTAACTCATTAGATGACCTGTCCATAGTAACTAATTAGATGACCATAGTAACTAATTAAATGACCATAGTAACTCATTAGATGACCTTAGTAACTAATTACATGACCATAGTAACTAATTACATGACCATAGTAACTAATTAGATGTCCATTGTAACTAATTACATGACCATAGTAACTAATTACATGACCATAGTAACTAATTAAATGACCATAGTAACTAATTAGATTACCATAGTAACTAATTACATGACCATGGTAACTATCCATCCATCCATTTTCTACCGCTTATTCCCTTTCGGGGTCGCGGGGGGCGCTGGCGCCTATCTCAGCTACAACGGGCGGAAGGCGGGCTACACCCTGGACAAGTCGCTACCTCAACTAATTAGATGTCCACAGTAACCAATTAGATGTCCATAGTAACTAATTACATGACCATAGTAACTAATTAGATAATCTTAGTAACTAATTACATGACCATAGTAACTAATTAGATGACCATAGTAACTAATTAGATGACCTTAGTAACTAATTGCATGACCATAGTAACTAATTAGATGTCCATAGTAACTAATTACATGACCATAGTAACTAATTACATGACCATAGTAACTAATTGCATGGCCATAGTAACTAATTAGATGTCCATAGTAACTAATTAGATGTCCATAGTAACTAATTAGATGTCCATAGTAACTAATTACATGACCTTAGTAACTAATTACATGACCATAGTAACTAATTAGATGTCCATAGTAACTCATTAGATGTCCATAGTAACTAATTTAACGACCATAGTAACTAGTTACATGACCATAGTAACTAATTACATGACCATAGTAACTAATTAGATGTCCATAGTAACTAATTTAACGACCATTGTAACTAATTAGATGACCATAGTAACTAATTACATGACCATAGTAACTAATTAGATTTCCATAGTAACTAATTAGATGACCATAGTAACTAATTACATGACCATAGTAACTAATTAGATGACCATAGTAACTAATTAGATGACCATAGTAACTAATTACATGACCATAGTAACTAATTACATGACCATAGTAACTAATTACATGACCATAGTAACTAATTAGATGACCATCGTAACTAATTAGATGTCCATAGTAACTAATTACATGACCATAGTAACTAATTACATGACCATAGTAACTAATTACATGACCATAGTAACTAATTACATGACCATAGTAACTAATTACATGACCATAGTAACTAATTACATGACCATAGTAACTAATTAGATGACCATAGTAACTAATTACATGACCATAGTAACTAATTACATGACCATAGTAACTAATTACATGACCATAGTAACTAATTACATGACCATAGTAACTAGTATATCATCAAAAAGCGCAGATTTCAACCATTGAAAGACTTAGTATCGTTGAAGACTTCCGGTCATTATAAAACATGAGTGCACATCATAATAACAGCTACACTTTCCATCTTAAAGATATAAAAAAAAATTATTTGGGAATGTCCGGCGGGCCAGATTGAAAAGGGTAACAAGCCACATGTGGCCCCCAGGCCTTAATTTGCCCATGTTTGCTTTATAACAAACAAGAGTTGTAGAAATGATCAGAAACTCAAGACAGCCAAACTTCACGAGTTTATGTAACTTTTGACCATATTTTTCGGATTATAAATCGTAGTTTTTCTCATAGTTTGGCCGGGGGTGCGACATATACTCCGGAGCGACTTATGTGTGAAATTATTAACACATTACCGTAAAATATTAAATAATATTATTCATCTCATTCGCGGATGAGACGAAGAAAATATCAGCAATCGTCACACACACGTCAACCGATAAGAATTCGGCGGGGGAGGGTCATGGCAGAAGTGCATTGTGGGTCATGGGATGCTAACTGCTACATGCTATATGCTACTGCCGTAGCTATTAAAATGGATCATTTCATCGTTGGCGGTAACTTATAAAAACTGAGAAGGGCTGAACAAAAATGGCACCGGAAAGGAAATAATGTTCTGCAGATTACAAGCCGGACGTAGTGAAATATGTAGCAGAAAACGACAAGAGGAAGTGGCAGAGTTGTTTAGAAGCGACATCGAGGAAGAAGATTTCATGGGATTCATCGATTAGGAGTGACAGATTGTTTGGTAAACGTATACCGTATTTATTTGAATTGCCGCCGGGTATATAGTATGCGCCTGCCTAGAATTACTGCCGGGTCAAACTCGTTTCGCAAAATATTTAGCATATGTTTAGAATTTCCACCGGGTCAAACTCGTCACGTCACGAGTGACACTTCCCCTGTCATCATTTTCAAAATGGAAGAGGCTGATTTCAATAATTTGAAATCGCATAAAGGGAAGAAGATTAAGAGCTGTTCAGTAGGATTTAAGGTCCGAGCTATTGAATATGCTAAAAAGAACAGTAAGCAGCTATGTTTTATTAATATACCGTAGCTGCGTGTGTCAAATATGAGTCAATAATTGACTCCCGCCTCCTGGTGGTAGAGGGCGCTAGTGATCCTTCTTGCGACTACTCGGCTGCAGAAGAAGTGACAACAAGCAGCAAAAGTGAGCAGGGATCGTTTATTTATTCCTCTCGCTTGAATTTTTAACATGGTGGATTACATATCTAAAATAAAACCGTTTTCTAAACTGGACTTTCAATCCAAGCAGGAGGTAATAAAGGAAGATCTCCACCGAGACAGAGAGACTTTTAAAGCTGAAGAAAGATAAGGAAGACTTCTATAAACAAGTTATCGATGCTTTTGATCAGAAGGAGCTGTGCATGGACTTCATTTATAAGTAAAGGTAAGACCATAATAACGTTTTTTTTTATTAAATGTGCTTTTCATGATGGTATCCTTACATCACACTCAAATTGATTAGCATGTATGGCATTTACCGTCGCTCGGGGTCATTTGGGGACAAGGATTCTTCCTCCTGATGCAGAATGTGCTGCACCACAGATGGTCAACACCTGGCCGCTGCACAGAAGACATGCAAACACAACAGGAACAGGAACAAGCGGTCCTGTTCCTGGACCTGCTGGACTCACGGCCTCGCCGTTTGTTTGTGTTGTTGAAGCAGAATGTTGCTTCATGTGCTACATGGCTTCTTTACCCTTCTTTTCTCGGGAAAGAAGGAAAAAACGCCATTTGGCTACAACTTTATGCACGTGTGCGAAATCCAGTTCCATTCAGTGCTGAAAGTCAGCCTTTACAAAGATAATTACGTTTTGTGTGGCTTTAACCCTTTGTGTGATGTTCATATTGTTGTTACTCAGCCAGCGTTTGTGGGTCTGATGGACCCGTTGCATTTTGTGGCTTTTAATGCCTCACAATCAAACACTTGTATGTTAAAATACTGAAGAGATGTTTATTGGGATAAGGTAAAGATAAGTGATTTCCTAAGAGGAGTCTATTCAAATTCATGACGTGTTCTTAAACGCCCAAATTGTTCTCACCTGCTGTTCGTAAGTTGCTGAATTCCAAATGGTTAGCGTGTGCATGTCCATCATAATTTGCATATAAACAAGCCCTTATTTCCCAAATATTCATATGTAAACACTCTTAATTCTGTAATTTGCATAGGTAAACACCCTTAACCCTTTTGCAACGTTCATATTGTTGTGACTCAGCCAGCGTTTGTTGGTCTGATGGACCCGTTGCACTTTGTGGCTTTTAATGCCTCACAATCAATTTTTTGTTAAAATACTGAACAGATGTTTATTGGTATAAAGTAAAGATAAGTGATTTCCTAAAAGGAGTCCATTCAAATTCATGACGTGTTCTTAAACGGGCAAATTGTTCGCTGAATGCCAAATGGTTAGCGTGTGCATGTCCATCATAATTTGCATATATTTCCCTTATTTCACCAACATGCATATGTAGACACCCTTAATTCCGTAATTTGCATAGGTAAACACTCTTAACCCTTGTGTAACGTTTATATTGTTGTTACTCAGCCAGCGTTTATGGGTCTGATGGACCCGTTGCATTTTGTGGCTTTTAATGCCTCACAATCAAGCACTTGTATGTTAAAATACTGAACAGATGTTTATTGGGATAAGGTAAAGATAAGGGATTTCCTAAGAGGAGTCCAATCAAATTCATGACGTGTTCTTAAACGACCACATTTTTCTCACCTGCTGTTCTTAAGTTGCTGAATGCCAAATGGTTAGCGTGTGCATGTCCATCATAATTTGCATATAAACATGCCCTTATTTCCCAAATATGCATATGTAAACACCCTTAATTCTGTAATTTGCATAGGTAAACACCCTTAACCCTTGTGCAACGTTCATATTGTTGTTACTCAGCCAGCATTTGTGGGTCTGATGGACCCTTTGCATTTTGTGGCTTTTAATGCCTCACAATCAAACACTTTTATGTTAGAATACTGAATGGATGTTTACCTTATCCCAATTAACATCCGTTCGTTTTTTTAACATATAAACCCCGTTTCCATATGAGTTGGGAAATTGTGTTAGATGTAAATATAAACGGAATACAATGATTTGCAAATCCTTTTCAACCCATATTCAGTTGAATATGCTACAAAGACAACATATTTCATGTTCAAACTGATAAACATTTTTTTTGTGCAAATAATCATTAACTTTAGAATTTGATGCCAGCAACACGTGACAAAGAAGTTGGGACAGGTGGCAATAAATACTAATAAAGTTGAGGAATGCTCATCAAACACTTATTTGGAACATCCCACAGGTGTGCAGGCTAATTGGGAACAGGTGGGTGCCATGATTGGGTATAAAAACAGCTTCCCAAAAAATGCTCAGTCTTTCACAAGAAAGGATGGGGCGAGGTACACCCCTTTGTCCACAACTGTGTGAGCAAATAGTCAAACAGTTTAAGAACAACGTTTCTCAAAGTGCAATTGCAAGAAATTTAGGGATTTCAACATCTACGCTCCATAATATCATCAAAAGGTTCAGAGAATCTGGAGAAATCACTCCAAGTAAGCGGCATGGCCGGAAACCAACATTGAATGACCATGAGATTCAATCCCGCAGACGGCACTGTATCAAAAACCGACATCAATCTCTAAAGGATATCACCACATGGGCACAGGAACACTTCAGAAAACCACTGTCAGTAAATACAGTTTGTCGCTACATCTGTAAGTGAGAGTTAAAGCTCTACTGTGCAAAGCGAATGCCATTTATCAACAACATCCAGAAACGCCACCGGCTTCTCTGGGCCCGAGATCATCTAAGATGGACTGATGCAAAGTGGAAAAGTGTTCTGTGGTCCACATTTCAAATTGTTTTTGGAAATATTCGACATCGTAACATCCGGACCAAAGGGGAAGCGAACCATCCAGACTGTTATCGACGCAAAGTTCAAAAGCCAGCATCTGTGATGGTATGGGGGTGCATTAGTGCCCAAGGCATGGGTAACTTACACATCTGTGAAGGCACCATTAATGCTGAAAGGTTCATACAGGTTTTGGAACAACATATGCTGCCATCTAAGCGCTATCTTTTTATGGACGCCCCTGCTTATTTCATCAAGACAATGCCGAGCCACATTCAGCACGTGTTACAACAGTTTGGCTTCGTAAAAAAAAGAGTGCGGGTACTTTCCTGGCCCGCCTGCAGTCCAGACCTGTCTCCCATGGAAAATGTGTGGCGCATTATGAAGCGTAAAATACGACAGCGGAGACCCCGGACTGTTGAACGACTGAAGCTTTACACAAAACAAGAATAGGAAATAATTTCACTTTCAAAGCTTCAACAATTAGTTCCCAAACGTTTATTGAGTGTTGTTAAAAGAAAAGGTGATGTAACACAGTGGTGAACATGCCCTTTCCCAACTACTTTGGCACGTGTTGCAGCCATGAAATTCTAAGTTAATTATTATTTGCAAAAAAAAATTAAAAATGTTTATCAGTTTGAACATCAAATATGTTGTCTTTGTAGCATATTCAACTGAATATGGGTTGAAAAGGATTTGCAAATCATTGTATTCTGTTTATATTTACATCTAACACAATTTCCCAACCCATACGGAAACGGGGTTTGTAAGTGTTAGATTGACACTATCGAATTAGTTTCACGATGTTAAGGTGATCGTAGGTTGCAATCATTAGGTTGCCACCCGAACGCCTCCCTAGGGAGGTGTTTAGGGCACGTCCAACCGGTAGGAGGCCTCGGGGAAGACCCAGGACACGTTGGGAAGACTATGTCTCCCGGCTGGCCTGGGAACGCCTCGGGATCCCCCGGGAAGAGCTAGACGAAGTGGCTGGGGAGAGGGAAGTCTGGGCTTCCCTGCTTAGGCTGCTGCCCCCGCGACCCGACCTCGGATGAGCGGAAGAAGATGGATGGATAGATGGATAGGTTGCAATCATCTGGAGCTGTTCCTAATGTTTTGGTTAGCTTTAAGCCAATGGTTCTTAACCTGGATTCGATTGAACCCTGGGGGTCCGGGGAGTCGGATTTGCATATTTGTCATTTGTTGTGAGTTCATGCACTGTGTTGGTTTTGTTCTTTGAACAAGGTGATGTTCATTAGGTCTCTGCTTTTTGCAGATGATGTGGTCCTGATGGCTTCATCTGGCCAAGATCTTCAGCTTTCACTGGATCATTTCGCAGCCGAGTGTGAAGTGACCTCCAAGTCTGAGTCCATGGTTCTCGCCCGGAAAAGGGTGGAGTGCCATCTCCAGGTTAGGGAGGAGACTCTGCCCCAAGTGGAGGAGTTCAAGTACCTCGGAGTCTTGTACACGAGTGAGGGAAGAGTGGATGGTGAGATCGACAGGCGGATCGGTGCGGCGTCTTCAGTAATGCGGCCGCTGTATCGATCCGTTGTGGTGAAGAAGGAGCTGAGCCGGAAGGCAAAGCTCTCAATTTACCGGTCGATCTACGCTCCCATCCTCACCTATGGTCATGAGCTTTGGGTCATGACCGAAAGGACAAGATCACGGGTACAAGCGGCCAAAATTAGTTTCCTCCGCCGGGTGGCGGTGCTCTCCCTTAGGGTGAGACGCTCTGTAAGTAAAAAGTAAAGCTGCTGCTCCTCCACATGGAGAGGAGCCAGATGAGGTGGTTCGGGCATCTGGTCAGGATGGAACCCGAACGTAAAACCGGTAGGAGGCCACGGGGAAGACCCAGGACACGTTGGGAAGACTATGTCTCCCGGCTGGCCTGGGAACGCCCCGGGATCCCCCGGGAAGAGCTGGACAAAGTGGCTGGGGAGAGGGAAGTCTGGGCTTCCCTGCTTAGGCTGCTGCCCCCGCGGCCCGACCTCGGATAAGCGGAGGAAGATGGATTTAAATAAATTTAAAAAATAATTATTATTATTATTTTTCTCTGAAGAGGGGTTCTGGGAATGCTTACATGAAACTGGTGGGGTTCGGTACCTCCAACAAGGTTAAGAACCACTGTTGCCGGTCTCCCAAATAAATGCTATCATTGAGGAAATGACCACCTAGTGATAATTGCTCCATATTAGGCCAACTTTTAGCCATTAGGGGTGCCCTGCCATTCGTTATGATGATGAATCGGCGTCCGTTTGACATTGAGCGAGGAAGCGGCGCGACGCGGATGAGTGCACGGCTTCCTGTTAGGACAAACGCTGATGTCTGCCAGCAAAACAGCGGCGAGGACGGAGGGAGGAGGAAGAAGAGGGGAGACAAAGTCCCGGGAGAAAGAGAGGAAGCAGCAGGAAAAGTCATAATCAGAGACTCTCAAAAACAAAATGTGGAGAAAAGGCGAAGATAAGTGAGGTCAACACAATCTTCGCAATTTTTTGGCCCCCTGAACAGCAACACAAAGTCTCTGAGGATTGTTCACATGTTTGAGGGAACCTATTGAAACGTTTTATTTTTATTTTTTAACATGGATAACAATTGCAAAAGTAAAAGTTAAAATGTTTTAAAGTACCACTGATAGTTACACACACACTAGGTGTGGGGAAATTAACCTCCGCATTTGACCCATCCCCTTCTTCCACCCCCCTAGGAGGTGAGGGGGAGCAGTGAGCAGCAGCGGTGGCCGCGCCCGGGAATAATTTTTGGTGATTTAACCCCCAATTCCAACTGAGGTAATGGGCCCCGTTATTCGTAATAATAATAATAATAACAGATTGTATTTGTAAAAAGCACTTTCCATGGAGCAAACAACCTCGAAGGGCTACAGTATATCAAACAAAATAAATAAAAGACTATAAAAAAAAATACTAGAAGTAGTACGCATATGTAATGGAAAAAAATGGGTTGGTTTTTTTTAATAAAAAAAAAAAAAAAAGGTTTTTAAGCCTTTTTAAAAATCCTTCACAGTCTGTGGTGCCCTCAGGTGGTCAGGGAGAGTTGCGCAGACTGGAAGCGGTGGAGCAGAAAGCCCGGTCTGTCATTGTTCTCAGCTTTGTCCTCAGAGGTTGAAGGAGGTTAGTCTATCCGGAGCTGACGGACTAACAGACTTATTGTAGTCCTATGGTTATGACTCGGGCGGGGTTTGAACTCACGACCTACCGATTTTAGGGCGGACACGCCGCAAGGTCACTGAGCAGGATAGGGTTGCACGTTCATGGATGGAGAAGCAGTGATGTCCCAAAAAATTGTAGCACCAAAACAATTTACTTAAATTAAAAAAGATTCTAGAACCAACCAGCTTTAGGTGATTAAGTAAAAAATAAAAAAATAAAATTTAATTAAAAAAGATTCTAGCACCAATCAGATTGTAGTAATTAAATTAAAAATTTGAAATTAAATTAAAATAAAAAACACCCCAGCACCAACAAGGTTGTAGTAATTAAATAAAAAATGTAATTTAAAAAAATATATTCTAGCATCAACCAGATTGGAGTGATTAAATAAAAAATAAAAATATTAATTTAATTAAATTTTTTCGGAGCACCAACCAGATTGTAGTGATTAATTTAAAAATGTAAAAATTTTATTAAATTCAAAAAAAGACACTAGTACCAACCAGATTGTAGTGATTCGATTGAAAATTAAATTAAATTAAAAAAGATTTTAGCACTAACCAGATTGTAGTGATTAATTAAAAAATGTTATTTCATTAAATTAAAAAAGATTCTAGCACCAAGGAGAGTGTAGTGATTAAATATAAAAGAAAAAACATTTTTTCTATTAAAAAACATTCTAGCACCAACCAGGTTGTGCCAATTAAAATAAAAATTTAAAATTAAATCTAATTAAAAAATATTCTAGCACCAACAAGAGTGTAGTGATTAAATTAAAAATGTATTTAAATACATTTAAAAAAAATGTGGCACCAGCCAGATTGTAGTGATTAAATTACAGATTAAAAATTAAATTAAATCAAAAAAGATTTCAGCACCAAGGAGAGTATAGTGATTAAATAAAAAATAAAAAATAAAAAATATTCTAGTACCAACCACATTATAGTCATTAAATTAACATTTTAAAAATTAAATTAAATTTAAAAAAGATTCTAGCAGCAACCAGAGAGTAGTGATTAAATAAAAAAATACAAATCAAATTAAATTAAAAAAGATTCTAGCATCAAACAGATTGTAGTGATTAAATAAAAAAATAAAAAATTAAGTTAAATTCAAAAAGATTCTAGCACCAACCAGATTGTAGTGATTAAATAAATTTTTTTTAAATTTAATTAAATTAATAAAACATTCTAGCACCAACCAGATTGTAGTGATTACATTTAAAAAAATTAATTAAATTAGATTTATAAAAATATTTTAGCACCAACCAGATTGTAGTGATTCGATTAAAAATTAAATTAGATTAAAAAAGATTCTAGCACAAACCATATTGTAGTGATTAATTTAAAAATGTAAAAATGTAATTAAAAAAAGATTCTAGTACCAGCAAGATTATAGTGATTAATTTAAAAATTTAAAAATTAAATGAAATTAAAAAAATATTCTAGTACCAGCAAGATTATAGTGATTAATTTAAAAATGTAAAAATTAAATTAAATTTAAAAAAGATCCTAGCACCAACCAGATTGTACTGATTAAATTCAAAATAGAAAATTAAATCAAATTAAAAAATATTCTAACACCAACAAGATTGTAGTAATTAAATTAAAATTTAAAAAGAGTCTAGCTTCAACCAGATTGTAGCAATTAAATAAAAAATAATTATTAATTTAAATGTTTTTTAAAATTCTGGCACCAACCAGATTGTAGTGATTAAATTACAAATTAAAAATTAAACTAAATTAAGAAAGATTTCAGCACCAAGGAAAATGTAGTGATTAAATAAAAAAAATTAAAAAAAAAAATTTAGTACAAAGATATTCTTAAACCAACTAGATTATAGTGAGTCAATTAAAAATTCAAAAATTAAATTAAACTAAAAAAAAGATTCTAGCAAGTGCAGTGGTTAATTAAAAAATGTTATTTCATTAAATTAAAAAAGATTCTAGCACCAAGGAGAGTGTAGTGATTAAATATAAAAGAAAAAACATTTTTTTAATTAAAAAACATTCTAGCACCAACCAGGTTGTGCCAGTTAAAATAAAAATTTAAAATTAAATCTAATTAAAAAATATTCTAGCGCCAACAAGAGTGTAGTGATTAAATTAAAAATTAATTTAAATACATTTTTAAAAAAATGTGGCACCAGCCAGATTGTAGTGATTAAATTACAGATTAAAAATTGAATTAAATTAAAAAAGATTTCAGCACCAAGGAGAGTATAGTGATTAAATAAAAAATAAAAAATATTCTTGCACCAACCACATTATAGTCATTAAATTAACAATTTAAAAATTAAATTAAATTTAAAAAAGATTCTAGCAGCAACCAGAGAGTAGTGATTAAATAAAAAAATACAAATTAAATTAAATTGAAAAAGATTCTAGCATCAAACAGATTGTAGTGATTAAATAAAAAAATAAAAAATTAAGTTAAATTCAGATAGACAGACAACATTCACACTCCCATTCACACACTAGGGCCAATTTAGTGTTGCCAATCAACCTATCCCCAGGTGCGTGTTGGCCCTGCGATGAGGTGGCGACTTGTCCAGGGTGTACCCCGCCTTCCGCCCGATTGTAGCTGAGATAGGCGCCAGCGCCCCCCGCGACCCCGAAAGGGAATAAGCGGTAGAAAATGTATGGATGGAGGGTTAAATTCAAAGATATTCTATTACCAACAAGATTGGAGTGATTAATTTAAAAATGTAAAAATTAAGTTAAATTTAAAAAAATTCTAGCACCGACCAGATTGTAGTGATTAATTTATTTTTTTTAATTAAATTAAATTAAATTAAAAAAGGATTCTAGCACCAACCAGATTGTAGTGATTCGATTAAAAATTTAATTAGATTAAAAAAAGATTCTAGCACAAACCATATTGTAGTGATTAATTTAAAAATGTAAAAATTAAATTAAATTAAACAACGATTCTAGTACCAGCAAGATTAACGTGATTAATTTTAAAATGTAAAAATTAAATTAAATTAAAAAAAGATCCTAGCACCAACCAGATTGTATTGATTAAATTAAAAATTGAAAATAAATTTTACTAAAAAATATTCTAGCACCAACAAGATTGTAGTAATTAAATTCAATTAAAAATATTCTAGCTTCAACTAGATTGTATTGATTAAAAATTAAAAATTAAATTAAATTAAATAAAAAAAATTCTGGCACCAACCAGATTGTAGTGATTAAATTACAAATTAAATTAAATTAAAAAAGATTTCAGCACCAAAGAGAGTTTAGTGATTAAATAAAAAAATGAAAAAAAATAATTTAATAAAAAAATATTCTTGCACCTACCAAATTATAGTGATTCAATTAAAAATTCTAAAATTAAATTAAACTGAAAAAAGATTCTAGCAGCAACCAGAGTGTAGTGGTTAATTAAAAAATGTTATTTAATTCAATTAAAAAAGATCCTAGCACCAACCAGATTGTAGTGATTAAATCTAGGTACTAATGCTAAGTTTTTTAACAACATGGAACAAATTATTTTCTGCAAGACAGCCCCTATTCTGCTTACTGCCACTAGGGGGCATATTTACATGGCATCAGGGGGGTTGTTTTGATATGCGAGTGTGAGTCTGTGATGAAAAATGCTAACGCTCAAAGTCAGTGTCCATTCTCAGCCACAAGGGGGCGTATTTGCTTTAAGTATCCAGAGATTGCCGAGATACTTCCAATTACTGGCAAACAATGATCCTTTATGAGGTGTGTAAGATTTTCTTTCTGCCAATGATGCCCACAACAAATTTGCATAGCATCCAGAGGAGGGTGTCAAACGTACGGCCCGAGGACCAATTTTTATCCGGCCCGCGGGATGAGTTTGCTAAGCATAAAAACGAACCTGACATTTTTGACCGAAAGAAAAAGCTGTTCTAAATGTGTCCACTGGATGTCGCAATAGCAAGTATTTGTATTTATTTATAGAAGATGCTACATATCAAGGCCGAGTTAGAGGGCGGCCGAGGGTGGAGTCTGCTTTTTTGGTTGCTTTGTTGGGTCTGCTCCTGTTTTTGGACTCAGTCTGGACCCCCCCTCTACAGGAGTCAAGGCATTGACCGATTTTTTTATTTTCTCAACCCCCTGCTCCCCTTACCCCGCCTGTACAACATAAACCACATGAGTCGAGGAAAATGATCAAACTACATAAATAACATCCTGTAATTTGATTTTGATATCGTTATTTGTCCTGATAAATTGAAAACGAACACCAGTGATTTATGAACATGATCACTTAACTTATTCCGAAAATATAAATAACGACAAATAAGTTATTAACTAGGGAGGTCCGATAATATCGGACTGCCGATATTATCGGCCGATAAATGCTCCAAAATGTAATATCGAAAATTATCGGTATCGGTTTCAAACAGTGTAATTTATGACTTTTTTAAAACGAGGCTGTGTACACGAACGTAGGGAGAAGTAGAGACCGCCAATAAACCTTAAAGGCCCTGCCTTTACGTGCCGGCCCAATCGCATAATATCTACGGCTTTTCTCACACACAAGTGAATGCGATGCATACTTGTTCAACAGGTCACACTGAGGGTGGCTATATAAACAACTTTAACACTGTTACAAATACGCGCCACACTGTGAACCCACACCAAACAAGAATGACAAACACATTTCGGGAGAACATCCGCACCGTAACACAACATAAACACAAAAGAACAAATACCCAGAACCCCTTGCAGCACTAACTCTTCCGGGATGCTACCCACTAACACCTCAACCCCGATTACGTCACATCAAATATTCCACTTTGAAAAATAATTTTGGTGGACGATTTTACATATTTTGTGTGTTTACCACAAAAAGACATTGTTTTGTTTATTTTGAATATTCCGCTCCGAATTTCTGTAGATTGACGTCAGAGTAGTAATACTGATCATGTTGTCGGATCAGTCCTACTGGAACAGCAACAATTCCAGAGAGATGTGCTGGTCATCATTCAGAATCCTTACAAAAGACATCAGCACATATGTTTTGCATGCAATCTAAGTCGTAAATAAATAAATACATAAAAAGTCTGATAACAATGTAATCATTGGGGGCTCTCTATTTTGCGCACAAAATTCTCTAATTAACAATCCAAAACCCGCCAACAATACTCTTTACACATATCTTGAACTGAATACTAACCAAATATTAGCAATGTTGTTATTATAAGTGCTAACACAAACAAAATTAGCGACGCAATGATTCAGACAGCTAAGTAGCCCTCTGCTGCTTTATTGTGAGCATCTCGGCTCGTCAAAGTTGTTCTAGACTATGTACTATGCCTCTTATCTGGATATTAGGAGGCTTTGACCATACATTTAGAAGTCGTTCATCTGCGATATGCAATTTACAGCCGGTGATGGAGACAAACACACACAACTGAATACAGTGTCTGCAGGGAAACTTCCTAATTCTTCATCAAAACGGGAAAACATGGACATCTTATCAGTCGTCTTTGAACTAAGTGCAGACATTGTACAGTGAGCTATTGTTTTATTAGTTTTTTGTTTTTATTTCTTGCTTAGTACTTGGCAATACTGCTACATGACGCTTAGTGTTTCACTAAAGCTGAATCTGTTTAGCAGAGCTTCTAAAACTTATAGATTGTCCTTATATTCAGGATCAACAATACAAGGTTCTGGATCATCAATCAATCAATTAATGTTTGCTTATATAGCCCTAAATCATGAGTGTCTCAAAGGGCTGCACAAGCCACAACGACATCCTCGGCTCAGATCCCATATCAGGGCAAGGAAAAACTCAACCCAATGGGATGACAATGAGAAACCTTGGAGGGGACCGCAGATATGGGGAAACCCCAACCCCTGGGCGACCAGTGCAATGGATGTTGAGTGGATCTAACATAATAGTGTGAGAGTCTAGTCCATAGTGGATCTAACATAATAGTGTGAGAGTCTAGTCCATAGTGGATCTAAGATAATAGTGTGAGTCCAGTCCATCGTGGATCTAACAAAATTGTGTGAGAGTCGAGTCCAGGGTGAATCTAACATAATAGTGTGAGAGTAATAGTGTGAGAGTCCAGTCCATAGTGGATCTAACATAATAGTGTGAGAGTCCAGTCCATAGTGGATCTAACATAATAGTGCGAGAGTCCAGTCCATAGTGGATCTAACATAATAGTGTGAGAGTCCAGTCCATAGTGGATCTAACATAATAGTGCGAGAGTCCAGTCCATAGTGGATCTAACATAATAGTGAGAGTCCAGTCCATAGTGGATCTAACATAATAGTGAGAGTCCAGTCCATAGTGGATCTAACATAATAGTGTGAGAGTCCAGTCCATAGTGGATCTAACATAATAGTGAGAGTCCAGTCCATAGTGGATCTAACATAATAGTGTGAGAGTCCAGTCCATAGTGGATCTAACATAATAGTGAGAGTCCAGTCCATAGTGGATCTAACATAATAGTGTGAGAGTCCAGTCCATAGTGGATCTAACATAATATTGTTAGTCAAGTCCATAGTGGATCTAACATAATATAGTGAGAGTCCAGTCCATAGTGGATCTAACATAATAGTGAGAGTCCAGTCCATAGTGGATCTAACATAATAGTGAGAGTCCAGTCCATAGTGGATCTAACATAATAGTGTGAGAGTCCAGTCCATAGTGGATCTAACATAATAGTGAGAGTCCAGTCCATAGTGGATCTAACATAATAGTGCGAGAGTCCAGTCCATAGTGGATCTAACATAATAGTGTGAGAGTCCAGTCCATAGTGGATCTAACATAATAGTGCGAGAGTCCAGTCCATAGTGGATCTAACATAATAGTGAGAGTCCAGTCCATAGTGGATCTAACATAATAGTGAGAGTCCAGTCCATAGTGGATCTAACATAATAGTGTGAGAGCCCAGTCCATAGTGGATCTAACATAATAGTGAGAGTCCAGTCCATAGTGGATCTAACATAATAGTGTGAGAGTCCAGTCCATAGTGGATCTAACATAATAGTGAGAGTCCAGTCCATAGTGGATCTAACATAATAGTGTGAGAGTCCAGTCCATAGTGGATCTAACATAATATTGTTAGTCAAGTCCATAGTGGATCTAACATAATATAGTGAGAGTCCAGTCCATAGTGGATCTAACATAATAGTGAGAGTCCAGTCCATAGTGGATCTAACATAATAGTGAGAGTCCAGTCCATAGTGGATCTAACATAATAGTGTGAGAGTCCAGTCCATAGTGGATCTAACATAATAGTGAGAGTCCAGTCCATAGTGGATCTAACATAATAGTGTGAGAGTCCAGTCCATAGTGGATCTAACATAATATTGTTAGTCAAGTCCATAGTGGATCTAACATAATATAGTGAGAGTCCAGTCCATAGTGGATCTAACATAATAGTGAGAGTCCAGTCCATAGTGGATCTAACATAATAGTGTGAGTCCAGTCCATAGTGGATCTAACATAATAGTGAAAGTCCAGTCCGTAGTGGATCCAACATAATAGTGTGAGAGTCCAGCCCATAGTGGATCTAACATAATAGTGAGAGTCCAGTCCATAGTGGATCTAACATAATAGTGAGAGTCCAGTCCATAGTGGATCTAACATAATAGTGTGAGAGTCCAGTCCATAGTGGATCTAACATAATAGTGAGAGTCCAGTCCATAGTGGATCTAACATAATAGTGTGAGAGTCCAGTCCATAGTGGATCCAACATAATAGTGAGAGTCCAGTCCATAGTGGATCTAACATAATAGTGTGAGAGTCCAGTCCATAGTGGATCTAACATAATAGTGAGAGTCCAGCCCATAGTGGATCTAACATAATAGTGTGAGAGTCCAGTCCATAGTGGATCCAACATAATAGTGAGAGTCCAGTCCATAGTGGATCTAACATAATAGTGTGAGAGTCCAGTCCATAGTGGATCTAACATAATAGTGTGGGAGTCCGGTCCATTGTGGATCTAACATAATAGTGAGAGTCCAGTCCATAGTGGATCTAACATAATAGTGTGAGAGTCCAGTCCATAGTGGATCTACCATATTAGTGTGAAAGTCCAGTCCATAGTGAATCTAACATAATATTGTTAGAGTCAAGTCCATAGTGGATCTAACATAATAGTGAGAGTCCAGTCCATAGTGGATCTAACATAATAGCGTGATAGTCCGGTCCATTGTGGATCTAACATAATATAGGTCATCACATCTCACTAACAAGATGTAATATCTTACTGAGATCATTTAGAACACTTAAAACAAGTAAAACACTCAAACATAAAATCTGCTTAGTGAGAAGAATGATCTAATCAGACAGAAAACAAGCAAATATCAGCCTTATTTGACATATTTCATGTTACTAAGATTTCACTTTTTGCCGTGCACTCAGCCAGCAAAGATAAATACAGGACTTGAGTCACACATTTCCTCGGAGTCGCGGCCCCGCGACATCTTCCCCTCAGCGCTCGCACGCGATTTGCTGGACGGTTTTATGATTTACCGCCGCCGTGAAAGCCATTCCTGACTCATGAAGCGTCGGGGCCTGCAGGGTCTTCCACTAACTGGCCCCTTGTTGCCTCCCTCAAAGATGCCATTATCTTGGCCCGGATACGATATCGAGGAATAATGTGGTCAACCGCCCGGGGGGGGGAAGGCGTCGCCGTGTGACATCATCACGCTGTGACGGACGGTGACAGGAAAAAGGTCGCGCGTGAAGCCTGCCTTTGTGGGAAGGACGCTTTATGAGTCACGCATCTTGCACGGCGGGGCGGAACACCTGATAATCACCTTTTTACATAACGCCGCTTAAAGTCTGCCCGAGGCGAACGTGCACTTTGACCAAAGCCCGTAAAGCAAAGACGCTGATAGCGGCGGAGAAAGGCAACCTACTGTGTCGTCGCTCTAAGACAAGCGGACAAAAAGGGGCTTGTCGTCCAGGTGGTCCCCGGGGGAGGCTCGATCTTGTCCTCGCCCTCCCTGAGTGAGCGCCAGGCGGGCCTGAGACCAGAACCTCAGGAACATAGTCCAAAGATCAGGGCGGGATTAGCACTAATGCCCGCAGTCGGCTTTATCTGCTGTCACGTGGGCGAACACCTGGCTGCCCTGCCTTTCCTTTATATGCGTGTGTGTGTGTGTGTGTGTGTGTGTGTGTGTGTGTGTGTGTGTGTGTGTGTGTATGTGTGTGTGTGTGTGTGTGTGCGTTAATCCACAGCACGTTAAAGGCCTACTGAAATTAGATGTTCTTATTTAAACGGGGATAGCAGGTCCATTCTATGTGTCATACTTGATCATTTCGCCATATTTTTGCTGAAAGGATTTAGTAGAGAACATCCACGATAAAGTTCGCAACTTTTGGTCGCTAATAAAAATGCCTTGCCAGTACCGGAAGTAGCAGACGATGTGCGCGTGACGTCACGGGTTGTGGAGCTCCTCACATCCGCACATTGTTTATAATCATGGCCACCTGCAGGGAGAGCGATTCGGACCGAGAAAGCGTCGATTTCCCCAATAATTTGAGCAAGGATGAAAGATTTGTGGATGAGGAAAGTGAGAGTGAAGGACTACAAAAAAATAAAAATAAATACAAAAAGCGATTCAGATGTTCTTAGACACATATACAAGGATAATTCTGGAAAATCCCTTTTCTGCTTACTGTGTTACTAGTGTTTTAGTGAGATTATATGGTACCTGAAAGTCGGAGGAGTGTGGTGACCGCCAGTGTCTCCGGTGGGAGGAGGTAATAGAGTCCGCAGCTGCAGGAGGACGCAAGCTCCGCTCATGTCTACGGTAAGAGCCGACTTATTACCAACATTTTCTCACCAAAACCTGCCGGTTGACATGTGTGTGTGTGTGTGTGTGTGTGTGTGTGTGTGTGTATGCGTGTGCACGTGCATTAATCCATAGCACGTTAAAGGCCTACTGAAATGAGATTTTCTTATTCAAACGGGGATAGCAGGTCCCTTCTATGTGTCATACTTGATCATTTTGCCATATTTTTTGCTGAAAGGATTTAGTAGAGAACATCCACGATAAAGTTCGCAACTTTTGGTCGCTAATAAAAAAAAGCCTTGCCTGTACCGGAAGTAGCAGACGATGTGCGCGTGACGTCACGGGTTGTGGAGCTCCTCACATCCGCACATTGTTTATAATCATGGCCACCTGCAGGGAGAGCGATTCGGACCGAGAAAGCGTCGATTTCCCCAATAATTTGAGCAAGGATGAAAGATTTGTGGATGAGGAAAGTGAGAGTGAAGGACTACAAAAAAATAAAAATAAATACAAAAAGCGATTCAGATGTTCTTAGACACATATACAAGGATAATTCTGGAAAATCCCTTTTCTGCTTACTGTGTTACTAGTGTTTTAGTGAGATTATATGGTACCTGAAAGTCGGAGGAGTGTGGTGACCGCCAGTGTCTCCGGTGGGAGGAGGTAAGAGAGTCAGCAGCTGCAACAAGACGCAAGCTCCGCTCATGTCTACGGTAAGAGCCGACTTATTGCCAAAATTTTCTCACCAAAACCTGCCGGTTGACATGTGTGTGTGTGTGTGTGTGTGTGTGTGTGTGTGTGTATGCGTGTGCACGTGCGTTAATCCATAGCACGTTAAAGGCCTACTGAAATGAGATTTTCTTATTTAAACGGGGATAGCAGGTCCATTCTATGTGTCATACTATATCATTTCGTGATATTGCCATATTTTTGCAGAAAGGATTTAGTAGAGAACATCCACGATAAAGTTCGCAACTTTTGGTCGCTAATAAAAAAGCCTTGCCTGTACCGGAAGTAGCAGACGATGTGCGCGTGACGTCACGGGTTGTGGAGCTCCTCACATCTGAACATTGTTTACAATCATGGCCACCAGCAGCTAGAGCGATTCGGACTGAGAAAGTGACGATTTCCCCATTAATTTCAGCGAGGATAAAATATTTGTGGATGAGGAAAGTGAGAGTGAAGGACTAGAATAAAATAAAAATAAATACAAAAAGCGATTCAGATGTTCTTAGACACATATACAAGGATAATTCTGGAAAATCCCTTTTCTGCTTACTGTGTTACTAGTGTTTTAGTGAGATTATATGGTACCTGAAAGTCGGAGGAGTGTGGTGACCGCCAGTGTCTCCGGTGGGAGGAGGTAAGAGAGTCCGCAGCTGCAACAAGACGCAAGCTCCGCTCATGTCTACGGTAAGAGCCGACTTATTGCCAAAATGTTCTCACCAAAACCTGCCGGTTGACATGTGTGTGTGTGTGTGTGTGTGTGTGTGTGTGTGTGTGTGTGTGTGTGTGTGTGTGTGTGTGTGTGTGTGTGTGTGTGTGTGTGTGTGTGTGTGTGTGTGTGTGTGTGTTTGTGTGCATGTGCGTTAATCCATAGCACGTTAAAGGCCTACTGAAATGAGATTTTCTTATTTAAACGGGGATAGCAGGTCCATTCTATGTGTCATACTTGATCATTTCGCCATATTGCCATATTTTTGCTGAAAGGATTTAGTAGAGAACATCCATGATAAAGTTTGCAACTTTTGGTCGCTAATAAAAAAGCCTTGCCTGTACCGGAAGTAGCAGACGATGTGCGCGTGACGTCACGGGTTGTGGAGCTCCTCACATCTGAACATTGTTCACAATCATGGCCACCAGCAGCTAGAGCGATTCGGACCGAGAAAGTGACGATTTCCCCATTAATTTCAGCGAGGATGAAAGATTTGTGGATGAGGAAAGTGAGAGTGAAGGACTAGAAAAAAATAAAAATAAATACAAAAAGCGATTCAGATGTTATTAGACAAATTTACTAGGATAATTCTGGAAAATCCCTTATCTGCTTATTGTGTTACTAGTGTTTCAGTGAGATTATATGGTACCTGAAAGTGGGAGGAGTGTGGTGACCGCCAGTGTCTCTGGTGGGAGGAGGTAAGAGAGTCCGCAGCTGCGGGAGGACGCAAGCTCCGCTCATGTCTACGGTAAGAGCCGACTTATTGCCAAAATTTTCTCACCAAAACCTGCCGGTTGACGTGTGTGTGTGTGTGTGTGTGTGTGTGTGTGTGTGTGTGTGTGTGTGTGTGTGTGTGTGTGTGTGTGTGTGTGTGTGTGTGTGTGTGTGTGTGTGCATGTGCGTTAATCCATAGCACGTTAAAGGCCTACTGAAATGAGATTTTCTTATTTAAACGGGGATAGCAGGTCCATTTTATGTGTCATATTTGATCATTTCGCCATATTTTTGCTGAAAGGATTTAGTAGAGAACATCGACGATAAAGTTCGCAACTTTTGGTCGCTAATAAAAAAGCCTTGCCTGTACCGGAAGTAGCAGACGATGTGCGCTTGACGTCACGGGTTGTGGAGCGCCTCTCATCTGAACATTGTTTATAATCATGGCCACCAGCAGGGAGAGCGATTCGGACCGAGAAAGTGACGATTTCCCCATTAATTTGAGCGAGGATGAAAGATTTGTGGATGAGGAAAGTGAGAGTGAAGGACTAGAAAAAAATAAAAATAAATACAAAAAGCGATTCAGATGTTCTTAGACACATATACTAGGATAATTCTGGAAAATCCCTTATCTGCTTATTGTGTTACTAGTGTTTTAGTGAGATTATATGGTACCTGAAAGTCGGAGGAGTGTGGTGACCGCCAGTGTCTCCGGTGGGAGGAGGTAAGAGAGTCCGCAGCTGCAGGAAGACGCAAGCTCCGCTCATGTCTACGGTAAGAGCCGACTTATTGCCAACATTTTCTCACCAAAACCTGCCGGTTGACATGTGTGTGTGTGTGTGTGTGTGTGTGTGTGTGTGTGTGTGTGTGTGTGTGTGTGTGTGTGTGTGCACGTGCGTTAATCCACAGCACGTTAAAGGCCTACTGAAATGAGATTTTTTTATTTAAACGGGGATAGCAGGTCCATTCTATGTGTCATACTTGATCATTTCGCCATATTGCCATATTTTTGCTGAAAGGATTTAGTAGAGAACATCCACGATAAAGTTCGCAACTTTTGGTCGCTGATAAAAAAGCCTTGCCTGTACCGGAAGTAGCAGACGATGTGCGCGTAACGTCACGGGTTGTGGAGCTCCTCACATCCGAACATTGTTTATAATCATGGCCACCAGCAGGGAGAGCGATTCGGACCGAGAAAGCGACGATTTCCCCATTAATTTCAGCGAGGATGAAAGATTTGTGGATGAGAAAAGTGAGAGTGAAGGACTAGAAAAAAAGAAAAATAAATACAAAAAGCGATTCAGATGTTCTTAGACACATATACTAGGATAATTCTGGAAAATCCCTAATCTTCTTATTGTATTGCTAGTGTTTTAGTGAGATTATATGGTACCTGAAAGTCGGAGGAGTGTGGCCACGGGTGTGGTGACCGCCAGTGTCTCCGGTGGGAGGAGGTAAGAGAGTCCGCTGCTGCTGGAGGACGGAAGCTCCGCTCATGTCTACGGTAAGAGCCGACTTATTACCAAAATGTTCTCACCAAATCCTGCCGGTTGGCATGTGTGTGTGTGTGTGTGTGTGTGTGTGTGTGTGTGTGTGTGTGTGTGTGTGTGCGTGCGTGTGTGTGTGTGTGTGTGTGTGTGTGTGTGTGCACGTGCGTTAATCCATAGCACGTTAAAGGCCTACTGAAATGAGATGTTCTTATTTAAACGGGGATAGCAGGTCCATTCTATGTGTCATACTTGATCATTTCGCCATATTTTTGCAGAAAGGATTTAGTAGAGAACATCCACGATAAAGTTCGCAACTTTTGGTCGCTAATAAAAAAGCCTTGCCTGTACCGGAAGTAGCAGACGATGTGTGCGTGACGTCACAGGTTGTGGAGCTCCTCACATCTGAACATTGTTTACAATCATGGCCACCAGCAGCTAGAGCGATTCGGACCGAGAAAGCGACGATTTCCCCATTAATTTCAGTGAGGATGAAAGATTTGTGGATGAGGAAATTTAGAGTGAGGCACTAGAAAAAAAAAAAAAAAAGAAGGCGTCAGTGTGAGCGTTTCAGATGTAATTAGACACATTTACTAGGATAATTCTGGAAGATCCCTTATCTGCTTATTGTTTTAATAGTGTTTTAGTGTCATTGTAAAGTCATACCTGAAAGTCGGATGGCCGCGGTGAACGACAGTGTCTCTGAGAGAAGTCGAGGAGCCAAAATCACAGCTGCCTTTCTTGAGCTGCAGGAGGAGGTCGCATAATCCACTCAAGTCTCCAGTAAGAGCCGACTTAATATCACAATTTTCCCATCCAAAAACTTGCTGGTTGACGTAGAGAAACATGTTCGCTTGACCGCTCTGTGTTAAAGCTTCACAACAAAGAAACACCGGCTGTGTTTCGGTGCTAAAGGCAGCTGCAATCCACCGCTTTCCACCAACAGCATTCTTCTTTGACGTCTCCATTATTAATTGAACAAATTGCAAAAGATTCAGCAACACAGATGTCCAAATTACTGTGTAATTATGCGATGAAAAGAGACGACTTTTAGCCGTGAGCGGTGCTGGAAGAACATGTCCGCTACAACCGGTGACGTCACGCGTCACAAAATATATTGCATTATTCATGAACACTATTAGATTAGTCATGCATTTTTATTTATTTTTTTTTTTTTGACGGTTCAAATTCTCTTACCTTAAAGGCCTACTGAAATGAGATGTTCTTATTTAAACGGGGATAGCAGGTCCATTCTATGTGTCATACTTGATCATTTCGCCATATTGCCATATTTTTGCTGAAAGGATTTAGTAGAGAACATAGACGATAAAGTTCGCAACTTTTGGTCGCTAATAAAAAAGCCTTGCCTGTACCGGAAGTAGCAGACGATGTGCGCGTGACGTCACGGGTTGTGGAGCTCCTCACATCTGAACATTGTTTGTAATCATGGCAACCAGCAGGGAGAGCGATTCGGACCGAGAAAGCGACGATTTCCCCATTTATTTCAGTGAGGATGAAAGATTTGTGGATGAGGAAAGTGAGAGTGAAGGACTAGAAAAAAATAAAAATAAATACAAAAAGCGATTCAGATGTTCTTAGACACATATACTAGGATAATTCTGGAAAATCCCTTATCTGCTTATTGTGTTACTAGTGTTTTAGTGAGATTATATGGTAGTACCTGAAAGTCGGAGGAGTGTGGCCACGGGTGTGGTGACCGCCAGTGTCTCCGGTGGGAGGAGGTAAGAGAGTCCGCAGCTGCTGGAGGACGCAAGCTCCGCTCATGTCTACGGTAAGAGCCGACTTATTGCCAAAATTTTCTCACCAAAACCTGCCGGTTGACGTGTGTGTGTGTGTGTGTGTGTGTGTGTGTGTGTGTGTGTGTGTGTGTGTGTGCACATGCGTTAATCCATAGCACGTTAAAGGCCTACTGAAATGAGATGTTCTTATTTAAACGGGGATAGCAGGTCCATTCTATGTGTCATACTTGATCATTTCACCATATTTTTGCTGAAAGGATTTAGTAGAGAACATCCACGATAAAGTTCGCAACTTTTGGTCGCTGATAAAAAAGCCTTGCCTGTACCGGAAGTAGCAGACGATGTGTGCGTGACGTCACGGGTTGTGGAGCTCCTCACATCTGAACATTGTTTACAATCATGGCCACCAGCAGCGAGAGCGATTCGGACCGAGAAAGCGACGATTTCCCCATTAATTTCAGCGAGGATGAAAGATTCGTGGATGAGGAAATTTAGAGTGAGGCACTAGAACAAAAAAAAAAAAAGAATGCGGCAGTGTGAGCGTTTCAGATGTAATTAGACACATTTACTAGGATAATTCTGGAAGATCCCTTATCTGCTTATTGTTTTAATAGTGTTTTTGTGTGATTGATACCAGAAAGTCGGATGGCCGCGGTGAACGCCAGTGTCTTTGAGAGAAGCCGAGGAGCCAAGATCACAGCTGCCTTTTTGAGCTGCAGGAGGAGGTCGCATAATCCACTCAAGTCTCCGGTAAGAGCCGACTAAATATCACAATTTTCCCATCCAAAAACTTGCTGGTTGACGTAGAGAAACATGTTCGCTTGACCGCTCTGTGTTAAAGCTTCACAACAAAGAAACACCGGCTGTGTTTCGGTGCTAAAGGCAGCTGCAACCCACCGCTTTCCACCAACAGCATTCTTCTTTGACGTCTCCATTATTAATTGAACAAATTGCAAAAGATTCAGCAACACAGATGTCCAAATTACTGTGTAATTATGCGATGAAAAGAGACTACTTTTAGCCGTGTGTGTTTTGGGCTAATATGGCGGCTCCAACCCGAGATGTCACAAGCACGCGACGTCTTCAACAAGAAACTCCGCGGGAAATTTAAAATTGCAATTTAGTCAACTAAAAAGGCCGTATTGGCATGTGTTGCAATGTTAATATTTCATCATTGATATATAAACTATCAGACTGCGTGGTCAGTAGTAGTGGGTTTCAGTAGGCCTTTAAAGTCCAGGGTTAGTCCGGCGGACTCTGGCTCATGGCCTCCAGTCAGGAGAGCACAAGGAAACAAGACGACTTGACGGGTCTGGAGGCGCTTGTGTGCTGTTCAAAATAACCAGTAAACATGTTTTATGGGCCAAAGCTTAAAAAAAATCCCTTAGGCATCTTCAGAATGGATCTGACTATCATTTAAAAAGGTTTCCCTTTACGGGACCTGTTTTTTCTGGTCCCCATACCGTCAGAAGTCCCCCTAAGGCAGGGGTGTCCAAAGTGCGGCCAGGGGGGCATTTTTTAACGGCCCCACAACACATTCTAAAAATACGATAAAAAAACAAACAAACATGGTATAAAAGAGCAAACAGGTGAAATGTGACAAAAAATTGGTGCAATGTTTAGTCTAATATTACAAAGCTGACATGCAGGCTGTTTCTTTAAAAAATAATAATGAATCAAAATCAACATCTTTATGAATTATTGACCTATTCAAGGCTCCAATTATGTCACATTAAATATTCCACTTTGAGATATTCTTTGGGGAAAATGTTGCATATTTTGTGTTTGCCATATAAAAAACTGAGTTTTTTTTTGTTTTGTTTTTTAAAGAAGGGCCTAAAACAAACAGACAAAAAACATGAACAACAATCAAATTTATAATTTAAAGGATTAATCTGAAGATGATCTCAAGATTATTGTGCTAAAAATAAACATTTAAAAAAAAAATTATAATTATTTTTTTTAACACTTTAATGAGTGGAACCTTTTTGGATTCGCAATAATTTTAGTGGGATTTTTTTTTGTATGTGTCATTGCTCAAAAAATGTCAATGTCGTTATGAATTATTGACCTTTTTAAGGCTCCAATTATCGTACAATATCAAACATTCCACATTAAAATTTAATTGGGGGAAAATATTGCACACTAGGTGATTTTTTTTCCGTAAAAAACCTGCGTTCTTCTTTGACAAAAAGAGCATACGACTTAAATGTTTAAAACGTTTTTTTGACAGGTACTGTTGATCAAGAGATTTAAACTTTGAATAATAATAATAATACAAATAATAATATTAAATAATTATGATTTTTTTATATTTTTTTGGACCAAAACCCTTTGGCTTTACGTTATTCACACGTGAATAATATACACAAAGTCTATTATACAGCATTATTCACATATGAAAAATATAAATACAGTCTATTATACAGCATTATTCACATGTGAATAGCATAAATACAGTCTATTATACAGCATTATACACATGTGAATGACATAAATACAGCATTATTCACTTGTGAATAACATAAATACATTATTCACATGTGAATAATATAAATACAGTCTATTATACAGCATTATTCACATGTTAATAATATAAATACAGTCTATTAAACAGCATTATTCACATGTGAATAATATAAATACAGTCTATTATAGAGCATTATTCACATGTGAATAACATAAATACAGTCTATTATACAGCATTATACACATGTGAATAACATAAATACAGCATTATTCACTTGTGAATAACATAAATACATTATTCACATGTGAATAATATAAATACAGTCTATTATGCAGCATTATTCACATGTTAATAATATAAATACAGTCTATTATACAGCATTATTCACATG
>NC_084624.1:45764425-45769425 GCF_033978795.1 Nerophis ophidion
CCTGTCGCTCTGTTTATAAGCAGCAGCCAGGAGAGCGCGAGAACGAAATAGAAAAAGACTTATTGAAAAATAAAACAATATTGTAACCCTGGAACAGGCTTTCATGTCGGTGCTTGGTGGTCTGAAAACCCACAAGAGGGCAAGCCCCACACTAACCAATAATAAATAACTTATTTTCATTAACGCAACTTCTTGAACATAAAATTGCATGAGAATGTTTTATATTGATTACAAGTGGAATTATTCATTATTTATCGTCTTAAGCAATGTCAGCTCAGATTTATCCGAGAGCCAGATGCGGTCATGAAAGGAGCCACATCTGGCTCGTGAGCCATAGGTTCCCTACCCCTGATTTAGAGGATCATACACAGGCTTTTTTCTGCTCCAACAAATAAACATTTTCAATTTGTAATCAATCATTGCTACTTCCTGGCCAGGCCCGGAACCAATTAACCAGGGTTTTGATTATCCCTTAAAGCCAAACAGGACATTAAGGTCCTTAAGGGCATTGAAATATTTTGGACGCTTTGCTCGAATTCAGGGGTGTCCAAACTTTTTCCACTGAGGGCCACACACTGTAAAAATCAATACCAATACAATTTATGTATAAAAAATATACATTTAGGCCTCCACTCAGTTATGATCCCGAGGACCCCAAAGGGTTTTGTTAAAAAAAATATATAAAAAGTGTGTCATTATTCAGTATTATTATTTTCATTATTATTCAAGTATTAAATCTCTAGACCAGGGGTCACCAACCTTTTTGAAACCAAGAGATACTTCTTGGGTACTGATTAATGCGAAGGGCTACCAGTTTGATACACACTTAAATAAATTGCCAGAAATAGCCAATTTGCTCAATTTACCTTTAATAAATAAATCTATGTATATATAAAAAAAAAAAAGGGTATTTCTGTCTGTCATTCCGTCATACATTTTTTTTCCTTTTACGGAAGGTTTTTTTGTTTAGAATAAATGATGAAAAAAACACTTAATTGAACGGTTTAAAAGAGGAGAAAACACGAAAAAAATGAAAATACAATTTTGAAACATAGTTTATCTTCTATTTGGACTCTTTAAAATTCAAAATTCAACCGAAAAAAAATGAAGAGAAAAACTAGCCTATTCGAATCTTTTTGAAAAAATTAAAAAAAAGAATTTATGGAACATTATTAGTCATTTTACCTGATTAAGATTAATTTTATAATTTTGATGAAGTGTTTTAAATAGGTTAAAATCCACGTCGAAATAAGATTTAAATTTGATTCTACTTTGCCAGAATAATTATTTTGAATTTTAATCATAATAAGTTGGAAGAAATATTTCACAAATATTCTTGGTCGAAAAAACAGAAGCTAAAATGAAGACTTAAATTAAAATGTATTTATTATTATTTACAATAAAAAAAAAATACTTGAACATTGATTTAAATTGTCAGAAAAGAAGAGGAAGGAATTTAAAAGGTAAAAAGGTATATGTGTTTAAAAATCCTTAAATCGTTTTTAAGGTTGTATTTTTTCTCTAAAATTGTCTTTCTGAAAGTTATAAGAAGCAAAGTAAAAAAATAAATGAATTTATTTAAACAAGTGAAGACCAAGCCTTTAAAATATTTTCTTGGATTTTCAAATTCTATTTGAGTTTTGTCTCTCTTAAAATTAAAAATGTCAAGCAATGCAAGACCAGCTTGCTCGTGAATAAATACATTTTTAAAAAATAGAGGCAGCTCACTGGTAAGTGCTGCTATTTGAGCTATTTTTAGAACACCGCGTTGGTGACCCCTGCCCTAGATAAACATTAGGGAAAAAAAACAAAATATGCAATATTTTCACCCAATAACTTTTTTAGGTGGAATATTTGAGTTTATATAATAATTGGAGCCTTAATTTTGAATTTTGATTCATTATTATTTTTTGAGCAATGACACTTAAGAACAAATCATACTAAAATTATTGGGGATCCAAAAGTGTCTTACTCATTAAAATGTTAAAAAAAATAAGTTATGCTTTTTTTTTTACTGTTTACTTTTAGCACAATAATATTAAAAAAAAACTTCAGATATATCCGTCAATTTTAAGTTTTATTGTTGTTTATGTTTTGTTTGTTCATTTTAGGCCCTTTAAAAAAAAAAACAGCTCAGTTTTTTTATATGGCAAAACACAAAATATGCAACATTTTCCCCAAAAATATCTCAAAGTGGAATATTTAAGAGGTCAATAATTCAAAATGACATTGATTTTGGTTCATTATTTTTTTTTTAAAGCAAGAAACAGCCTACATGGCAGCTTTATGTTATTAAATCATTGCAACATTTTCTTGTTAATTTTACCTGTTTGCTTTTTAATAACACTTTTTATGTTTTTAATTTTTTTCAATTTGATTTTTAAAATGTGCCTTGGGGCCGCACTTTTGACACCCCTGCTCACATCTCTTAATAAACTTCAGTTCTCAACAATAACATCAAACGTGATGTTTTTTTTGTTTTTGTTTTTTTGTTTTTTTTTTTGGTTTTGAAAAGCCTTTAGATCAGATTATGTCAGAAGTTTAAATTTGGTAAAATCCCTGCTCTGCAAATCTATGCCATTGACAACTGTGACATCATTTTATCAAAAGGCTTTCCAATGTTTAGTAAAAAAAATATATAAACATTACATGAATGTTGTCTGTCTATGTTGGCCCTGTGATGAGGTGGCGACTTGTCCAGGGTGTAACCCGCCTTCCGCCCGTATGCAGCCGAGCTAGGCTCCAGCGACCCCCCCTGCACGACCCAAAAGGGAAAAGCGGTAGGAAATGGCTGGATGGATGTCATATGTATTTTTGTTTAGAACTGATGTTGATTGGGATGTTTTTTTAAACTTTTGTTTCTTGAATTTTTGACTTACACGGTCCAGAAACACAAGTAAAGAAATAAGAAGAAACTCACTCAAATTGTAACTAAAGTAGATTAAAAAAAAAATGTTTCAGTCAAATAAGTACAGGCAAATATTGACATGAAGCCACAGACAACTGTACTCCCCAATGACCCCAACATGGTGCTGCAATACACAAAAGTCAATTATCTGCGGTCCTCTCCAAGGTTTCTCATTGTCCCATTGGGTTGAGTTTTTCCTTGCCCTGATGTGGGATCTGAATCGAGGATGTCGCCGTGGCTTGTGCAGCCCTTTGAGACACTTGTGATTTAGGGCTGTAAAAGTAAACATTGATTGATTGATTGATTGATCTACCTTTCAATTGCAGTTCAATGTCAGTGTAATTTTCTCCAATTTAAGAATATTTAGAAATATCTCTAATCAAGACTTCCGGTTTAGCACAATGAGTTTTCTCGCCCAACAAAGTAGTGAACGCAACCAAATAGTCCGCTCAGAGGAATCGGTTTGATCTTCTCGCTGATTACCAAAGACAAAGTAATAAGAATTTAGTTGGGCTTCCACAATGTTTTTCACGGCCTTCTGAAAAAACGAAGGACTTTTATGTCCTGTTGTACGTGGGTGGGTGTATTGTGGAATATTTGGCAGAATATCCTTCCTGCGCCTGCAAAAGAATCTAACGTTGGAATTTGAAAATATAACATGAAAAAAGAATTTACTTAAAGGACAAAAATGTCGACCTTAAAGGCGGGTTAACTGTGGTGGTGTCTTCAAGGCAGCACGGGGGCCATGTGTGGCTCGCAGTCCTAAATTTGACCAAGTCTTCCAATAAAACCTGAATTTTGTCCATCAGGTTTATTGGATTGACTGTTCAGATTGCCTGAGAAGATGTTTGGCCTCTTGTTCGTTTGTACTCACAGACTAGATCTGTACTATCTGAAAGGATAGAGCCTGAAACATTCATACATACATACATACATACATACATACATACACCCATACATAAATACATACATACATACATACACACATACACCCATACATAAATACATACATACATACATACATACATACATACACCCATACATACACACATACATACATACATACATACATACATACACCCATACATACACACATACATACATACATACATACATACATACATACATACATACATTCATACATACACCCATACATACATACACCCATACATACACACATGCATACATACATACATACATTCATTCATACATACACCCATACATAAATAAATATATTCATACATACATACATACATACATACGTACATACATACATACATACATACACCCATACATAAATAAATACATTCATACATACATACATACATACATACACACAAACACATACATACATACATACATACATACATACATACATACATACATACATATATTCATTCATACATACATACATACATTCACACACACATACATACATACATACACACACACATACATACATGCATACATACATACATACATACATACATTCATATAAACACCCATACATAAATAAATATATTCATACATACATACATACATACATACACCCATACATAAATAAATACATTCATACATACATACATACATACACACAAACACATACATACATACATACATACATGCATACATACATACATACATACATATATTCATTCATACATAAATACATACATACATACATACATACATACATACACACACACACATATTTACATACATACATACATACACGCATGCATACATACATACATACATGCACACACATATTTACATACATACATACATGCATGCATACATACATACATACATACATACATGAACCCATACATACACACACACATAAATACATACATACATACATACACACATATTTACATACATACATGCATGCATACATACATACATACATACATACATACATAAATAAAAAAATAAATACACACATACATACATACATACATACAGTACATACAGTACATTCATACACCCATACATACACACATATGTACATTTATACATACATACATACATACATACATACACACATACATACCAGCCTATCTTGCCGATTGTATTGTACCGTATGTCC
>NC_084624.1:45784425-45941925 GCF_033978795.1 Nerophis ophidion
TGTATGTATGTATGTATGAATGTATGTATGTATGTATGTATGTGTGTGTGTATGTATGTCAATTTGTAAAATATATAATAGGGTATAATAGGAATCGATATAATAAAAAAATAAATATCGAATTAATGTATTTTGCTTAGCTTGTCATAGTAGAACCATTTCTGGTAATGAGAGGGAACCTGCAGCCATTTAACCAAAGTAGAAAAAGTGAATAAAATATGTATGTATGTGTGTATGTATGTATGTATGTGTGTATGTATGTATGTATGTATGTATGTATGTATGCATGCATACATGCATGTATGTATGTATGTATGTATGTATGTATGTATGTATGTATGTATGCATGTATGTATGTATGTATGTATGTATGTATGTGTGTATGTATGTATGTATGAATGAATGTATGTGTGTATGTATGAATGCATGTATGTAGGAATGTATGTGTGTATGTACAGTATATATGTATGTATGTTTGCATGCATGTATGTATGTATTTATTTATTAATGTGTGTATGTATGTTTGTATGTATGTATGTATGTATGTATGTATGTGTGTACGTATGTATGTATGTATGCATGTATGTATGTATGCATGTATGTATGTATGTTTGTATGTATGTATGTATGTATGTGTGTATGTACATTTGTAAAATATATAATAGGATATAATAGGAATCGATATAATGAATAAATAAATATCAAATTAATTTATTTAGCTTAGCTTGTCATCGTAGAACCATTTCTGGTAATGCGAGTGCACCTGCAGCCATTTAACCAAATGAGAAAAAGTGAAGAAAATGAAATAAATGCCAAAATAACTACACAAATAATACATATTTTAGATAAATATTTTTAAAATATATATAATTCTGCAGGTTTTTTTGTGAAATACAATCAATGAATTGTAAAAAACACTTACACACATTTGTGAGGAGCTAACCAAAATGTCTTAATTTGACATTTAATTTATTTGATATCTGTTTCTATCATATATTTTACAAATGTATGTAAATGTTTTTACAATTCCTTGATTGTATTTCACACAAAACAAGTACAGAATTACATATTTATCTAAAATATTTACTATTTATGTACTTATTTTGGCATTTATTTAATTTATTCGACAGTGTTAGAAGATTCATATTTTCTTCACTTTTTCTCATTTGGTTAAACGGCTGTAGGTGTTTTTACTATTTCACAAAAACACCTTCGGAATTATATATATTTTTAAAATATTTATCTAAAATACGTATTATTTGTGTAGTTATTTTGGCATTTATTTCATTTTCTTCACTTTTTCTCATTTGGTTAAATGGCTGTAGGTGCACTCGCATTACCAAAAATGGTTCTACGATGACAAACTAAGCAAAATGTCTTAATTTGGTATTTATTTGATTCAATATCTATTCCTATCATATATTTTACAAATGTGTGGAAGTGTTTTTTACATTTCATTGGTTGTATTTCACAAAAAAACCTTCAGAATTATATATATTTTAAAAATATTTATGTAAAATATGTATTATTTGTGTAGTTATTTTGGCATTTATTTCATTTTCTTCACTTTTTCTCATTTGGTTAAATGGCTGTAGGTGCACTCGCATTACCAAAAATGGTTCTACGAAGACGGGCTAAGCAAAATGTCTTAATTTGATATTTATTTTATTTGGTATCTTTTCCTACCATATATTTTACAAATGTGTGTAAGTGTTTTTAAAATTCATTAATTGTATTTCACAAAAACAACTCCATCATTATATATTTATCTAAAATATCTACTATTTATGTACTTATTTTGGCATTTATTTCATTTATTCGACAGTATTCGAAGATTCATATTTTCTTCGCTTTTTCTCATTTGGTTAAATGGCTGTAGGTGCACTCGCATTACCAAAAATGGTTCTACGAGGACAAACTAAGCAAAATGTCTTAATTTGAATTTTGTTTTATTTGATATCTATTCCTATCATATATTTTACAAATGTGTGTAAGTGTTTTTTTACAATTCATTGAATGTATTTCACAAAATAAACTCCAAGAGTTGTATTTAAAGACAATAAAATCGACGATGAACGTAGTTTGGCATTGATAAAATTGATCAAACACAAAGTATTTGGTTGAAAGGCTCCAGGTACAAGATGTATGTCTGGGTCCACTTTGCGTGACCCCGCCATAAAGAGCGAAGCAAACTTTCTCCGTAGGTGTGACAAGCCGACTTTTTGCCACGATTCGCGATTCGGGAGCTAAAAAGCTGTGGGATGTGCGCACCAGAGAGGGAGGGAAAGTGCAACGGGACATTAGAAAGAAAAGCAGAGAGCGTTCAGGTCCGCACACATTCCGTGACAGGCCGAGCACGGACATGCATCTCCGGGGAGGCGCCGCTCGCCGCAACTAATCCGGCGTGCGCTGCGTGGCGAGGCGAGGCGGCACACCTCCAAGTAACGCCTCGGCCATAATCTGGCGGCTTAGATCAACAAAAGACGAGGAGTCGTCCTTACCGCTCGGGACGGCTAATCCTGCTTTAGCTGTGTGGCGTTTGTCTTCTGCTGACCCCGGCGAGGCAAGACCGCGGCGACCGTCACCCTTCCCGAGAAGACGCGCATCCCGGCTCCATTGGGGTCCTCACGCCTTCTCGCCGTCGACCACGCGGGCTCCTTCCTCCTCCCGGGGAGACCCGGGGTCAACATTCCTGCCTGCGGCCAGCGGATCCATCAAGGGTGGGGGGGAAAGTTTGCGGACAGGGAAAGCGTCCGTCGCTGTCAAGATGTTCTCGCGGCTCCTCTCAGAGAAGATGAGGCGAGGGCGAGGGAAAGAGGGAGAGCTTGTCCGCCTGACACCCCACCCCCTCGCCCCCCCCCCCCACCCCCTACACTCCAACTGTTGCTCCTCCTCCGTGGTTCCCGAGTCGGATTACCCCTGACGTGATAATCTGCCTGAGGGCTGCGACTGCTAAAGGATGCTTTGGGCTTTACGTTCACCTTCTGCTGCCGGAGAAGCTGCCGTCTTAAGGAGGGCGAGATGGGCGAGGGGGTGGGGGGGTCCGTGGGTCCTCCAATCTTTTAAGGGGGAATTAAGAAAGTTCACCATTGGTTTAAACGCCGTTAAGACACTTAGATGACATTATCACAGCGGTGGTATTCCCCGATAATGGAATCTACGGATAAAAAGCGGCGTTTCGGGCTCCGGAAGCCTCGGGGCGGAAAACCGAGGAGCAGATGGTTGTGTGTTTTTAGGACAGGGGGATTGGCGAGGGGCTATCAAGGAGGCTTTGAGACGGGCAACACAGCGATAAACAAGCCGTCAGGCGCAAATAAAGACGGTCCAGAATGCTGGCAGGTGTTTTGCAGGAGGCTTATAAACACATGACTTGTGTAGTCTCCAGACGGAACATCGACACCACTCTGAGGCATACTTGACCACCTTGAGACCTCCAAATTCGGGAGATTGGAGGGTTGAGGGGCTAAGGGGGGGGGATACAAACCCCGTTTCCATATGAGTTGGGGAATTGTGTTAGATGTACATATAAACAGAATACAATGATTTGCAAATCCTTTTCAACCCATATTCAGTTGAATATGCTACAAAGACAACATATTTGATGTTCAAACTCATAAACATTTTTTGTTGTTGTTGCAAATAATCATTAACTTTAGAATTTGATGCCAGAAACACGTGACAAAGAAGTTGGGAAAGGTGGCAATAAATACTGAAAAAGTTGAGGAATGCTCATCAAACACTTATTTGGAACATCCCACAGGTGTGCAGGCTAATTGGGAACAGGTGGGTGCCATGATTGGGTATAAAAACAGCTTCCATGAAATGCTAAGTAATTCACAAACAAGGATGGGGCGAGGGTCACCAATTTGTAAGCAAATTGTCGAACAGTTTTAGAACAACATTTCTCAACGAGCTATTGCAAGGAATTTAGGGATTTTACCATCTACGGTCCGGAAAATCATCAAAAGGTTCAGAGAATCTGGAGAAATCACTGCACGTAAGCGATGATATTACGGACCTTTGATCCCTTAGGCGGTACTGCATCAAAAACCAAAATCAGTGTGTAAAGGATATCACCACATGTGCTCAGGAACACTTCATAAAACCACTGTCAGTAACTACAGTTGGTCCCTACATCTGTAAGTGCAAGTTAAAACTCTACTATGCAAAGCGAAAGCCATTCATCAACAACACCCAGGAACGCCGCCGGCTTGGCTGGGCCCGAGCTCATGCAAAGTGGTAAAGTGTTCTGTGGTCTGACGAGTCCACATTTCAAAGTGTATTTGGAAACAGAGGACGTGGTGTCCTCCGGAACAAAGAGGAAAATAACCATCCGGATTGTTGTAGGTACAAAGTTCAAAAGCCAGCATGTGTGATGGTATGGGGGTGCATTAGTGCCCAAGGCATGGGTAACTTACACATCTGTGAAGGCACCATTAATGCTGAATGGTACATACAGGTTTTGGAGCAACATATGTTGTCATCCAAGCAACGTTATCATGGACGCCTCTGCTTATTTCAGCAAGACAATGCCAAGCCACGTGTTACAACAGCGTGGCTTCGTAGTAAAAGAGTGCTGGTACATTCCTGGCCAGCCTGCAGTCCAGACATGTCTCTCATGGTAAATGTGTGGCGCATTATGAAGCGTAAAATACGACAGCGGAGACCCTGGACTGTTGAACGACTGAAGCTCTACATAAAACAAGAATGGGAAAGAATTCCACTTTCAAAGTGTCAACAATTAGTTTCCTCAGTTCCCAAACGTTTATTGAGTGTTGTTAAAAGAAAAGGTGATGTAACACAGTGGTGAACATGCCCTTTCCCAACTACTTTGGCACGTGTTGCAGCCATGAAATTCTAAGTTAATTATTATTAGCAAAAAATAAATAAAGTTTATGAGTTTGAACATCAAATATCTTGTCTTTGTAGTGCATTCAATTGAATATGCGTTGAAAAGGATTGAGAATATTTGATTCGGGAGAGGCACTGAAATACGGGAGAATCCCGGAAAATTCGGGAGGCTTGGCAAGTGTGCTCTGAGGGCATCACGAGTAAAACTAAAAAAAAAAAAAGGTTACGAGAGCCTCTCCAGAAATGTTCCTTTGGTGGACGCTCTTGTAGGTCTCAGCCTGCAGCCGCACCGTAAATCACTTCGCGGAAAGTCAAGAATGCAACACTGCAGGGACCTCATGCCTTTTTTTTAATATCTCGATATTTTTTAGGCCGTATCGCCATACACCATATATATCTCCATATTGTTGCCTTGGCCTTGAATGAAGACTTGACACATATAATGACAGCAGTATGATGATTCTATGTGTCTACATTAAAACATTCTTCTTCATACTGCATTCATATATGCTCCTTTTAAACTTTCATGCAGAGACGGAAATCATAACTAAAAGTGTATTTATTAAACAGTTATTAAGCAGTGGCACAAACATTCATGTCATTTCCAAAACAGAAAGTCCAAGATTGTCAGAGACATTTTAAAACAAGCTATGAGTGCACTTTTGTGCATGATGTCACTAAGATGACATATCAAAACAACACTAAATTAAAGTCCACTTTTTGTACAGAACGCCACTATAATAGAATAAAACAAATAATGTGCGCTTTTGTGCATGATGTCACTAAGATGACATATCAAAACAACACTCAATTAAAGTGCACTTTTTGTTCAGAACGCAACTACAATAGTTTAAAACAAATAAAGTGCACTTTTGTGCATGATGTCACTAAGATGACATATCAAAACAACACTCAATTAAAGTGCACTTTTTGTTCAGAACGCAACTACAATAGTTTAAAACAAATAAAGTGCACTTTTGTGCATGATGTCACTAAGATGACTTATCAAAACAACACTCAATTATAGTGCACTTTTTGTACAGAACCCACACTTCAATAGTTTAAAACAAAGTGCACTTTTGTGCATGATGTCACTAAGGTGACATATCAAAACAACACTGAATTAAAGTGCACTTTTTGTAAAGAACGCCACTACAATAGTTTAAAACATATAAAGTGCACTTTTGTGTAATATGTCACTAAGATGACTTATCAAAACAACCCTAAATTAAAGTGCACTTTTTGTACAGAACGCCACTACAATAGTTTAAAACAAATAAAGTACACTTTTGTGCATGATGTCACTAAGATGACTTATCAAAACAACACTCAATTAAAGTTCACTTTTTGTACAGAACGCCACTACAACAGTTTAAAACAAATAAAGTGCACTTTTGTGCATGATGTCACTAAGATGACATATCAAAACAACACTATATTAAAGTGCACTTTTTGTACAGAACGCCACCACAACAGTTTAAAACAAATAAAGTGCACTTTTGTGCATGATGTCACTAAGATGACTTATCAAAACAACCCTAAATTAAAGTGCACTTTTTGTACAGAACGCCACTACAACAGTTTAAAACAAATAAAGTGCACTTTTGTGCATGATGTCACTAAGATGACATATCAAAACAACACTATATTAAAGTGCACTTTTTGTACAGAACGCCACCACAACAGTTTAAAACAAATAAAGTGCACTTTTGTGCATGATGTCACTAAGATGACATATCAAAACAACACTATATTAAAGTGCACTTTTTGTACAGAACGCCACTACAACAGTTTAAAACAAATAAAGTGCACTTTTGTGCATGATGTTACTAAGATGACTTATCAAAACAACCCTAAATTAAAGTGCACTTTTTGTACAGAACACCATTACAATAGTTTAAAACAAAGTGCACTTTTGTGCATGATGTCACTAAGATGACATATCAAAACAACACTCAATTAAAGTGCTCTTTTTGTACAGAACGCAACTACAATAGTTTAAAACAAATAAAGTGCACTTTTGTGCATGATGTCACTAAGATGACTTATCAAAACAACCCTAAATTAAAGTGCACTTTTTGTACAGAACACCACTACAATAGTTTAAAACAAAGTGCACTTTTGTGCATGATGTCACTAAGATGACATATCAAAACAACACTCAATTAAAGTGCTCTTTTTGTACAGAACGCAACTACAATAGTTTAAAACAAATAAAGTGCACTTTTGTGCATGATGTCACTAAGATGACATATCAAAAACAACACTAAATTAAAGTGCACTTTTTGTAAAGAACGCCACTACAATAGTTTAAAACAAATAAAGTGCACTATATAGATATATATGTCCACCCTGAGATCGGTAGGTTGTGAGTTCAAACCCCGGCCGAGTCGTACCAAAGACTATAAAAATAGGACCCATTACCTCCCTGCTTGGCACTCAGCATCAGGGGTTGGAATTGGGGGTTAAATCAACAAAAATTATTCCCGGGCAGAGCACCGCTGCTGCTCACTGCTCCCCTCACCTCCCAGGGGGTGATCAAGGGTGATGGTTCAAATGCAGAGAATATCTTTGCCACACCTAGTGTGTGTGTGACTATCATTGGTACTTTAACTTTAACTTTATATATATATACCTATACTGTATATACCTTAATATACATATATACCTATATATATACCTATACTGCCTCACCAGCACTGGCTTCCTGTGCACTTTAAGGTTTTACTACTTACGTATAAAATACTACACTGTCTAGCTCCATCCTATCTTGCTGATTGTATTGTACCATATGTCCCGGCAAGAAATCTGCCTTCAAAGAGCTTCGGCTTATAAGTGATTCCTAGAGTCTAAAATAGAGCCTTTTCTATTGGGGCTCCAGTACTCTGGAATGCCCTCCCGGTAACAGTTCGAGATGCTACCTCAGTAGAAGCATTTAAGTCCCATCTTAAAATTCATTTGTATACTCTAGCCTTTAAATAAACTCCCTTTTTAGACCAGTTGATCTGCCGTTTCTTTTCTACTCTGCCCCAGTCTCCTTTGTGGAGTGGGGGCAGAGGTTCGGTGGCTGTTCAAAGTTGGGACAAAGGGTGGACCACTCATCTGTGCATTGGCTGAGGACGTCTCTGCGCTGCTGACCTGTCTCCGCTCGGGATGGTTTCCTGCTGGCCCCACTATGGTCTGGACTCTCACTATTATGTTGAATCCACTATGGACTGGACCCTCACACTATTATGTTAGATCCACTATGGACTGGACTCTCACTATTATGTTAGATCCACTATGGACTAGACTCTCACACTAATATGTTAGATCCACTATGGACTGGACTCTCTCACTATTATGTTAGATCCACTATGGACTGGACTCCCACACTTTTATGTTAGATCCACTATGGACTGTACTCTCACTATTATATTAGATCCACCATGGACTGGACTCTCACACTTTTATGTTAGATCCACTATGGACTGGACTCTCACTATTATGTTAGATCCACTATGGACTGGACTCTCATACTATTATGTTAAATCTACTATGGACTGGACTCTCACTATTATGTTAGATCCACTATGGACTGAACTCTCTCACTATTGTGTTAAATCCACCATGGACTGGACTCTCACTATTATGTTAAATACACTATGGACTGGACTCTCACACTAATATGTTAGATCCATATTGGACTGGACTCTCACTATTATGTTAAATCCACTATGGACTGGACTCTCACACTAATATGTTAGATCCACTAGAATGTGGACTCTCTCACTATTATGTTAGATCCACTATGGACTGGACTCTCACTATTATGTTAGATCCACTATGGACTGGACTCTCACTATTATGTTAGATCCACTATGGACTAGACTCTCACACTATTATGTTAGATCCACTATGGACTGGACTCTTACAATATTAACTAAATCCACTATGGACTGAACTCTCACACTATTATGTTAGATCCACTATGGACTGGACTCTCACAATATTAACTAAATCCACTCGCACCGGTCGCCCAGGGTTGCCCCCTCACATCTGCGGTCCCATCCAAGGTTTCTCATTGTCCCATTGGGTTGAGTTTTTCCTTGCCCTGATGTGGGATCTGAGCCGAGGATGTGGTTGTGGCTTGTGCAGCCCTTTGAGACACTCGTAAGTAAACATTGATTCATAGATCGATGAGGCCCTTGAGTGACAGTATGAGTCAACTGGACTTTTCGGAAATCAGACATATTGTTCACACATGCACCAGCTTCTTCTTTTGCTCGTAAAAGAAGAAGAAGAAGAAGAAGAAAGGAGCAGCTGTTGCCGATCTTTAAATGAAGCGGAAGCCAATAACGAACCAGATAGGCCTGATGTGTACACCAGGCTAACGGCGAGCAGCTTGGGTTACGTCCGCCAGACACTCGGCGTAAACACAAAAAGAGGAACAACAACAAAGTTCGCCATCCAAACACTTTTTTATGTTTAAGTCCTGGCTGGAGGAGTAATCAGAACCTTTGTAAACATTCCAACGAGGTGTCAGTGAAGGACAAGTCTGCAAAATACGTTTTTTTTTTTTTTTTTTACTCAACGGATAAAGAAAGTTCTGGTTTCGCTTCAATTTGGGGCGAAAAATATATTAAATTGGATCAATAATAATCCTTCAACTGTGAGTCAACTTTGTGGTCACGCATGTAAACATGAGCAATGGCCTTGTAACGCAGCTAAATGGCGACCTCTGCTGTCTAAAGTTACACACTGCATGTACACTTCCAATGGCGTCTTTATGCTGCATATCCGCAATAAGGCAAATCAAAAATATGTTTAAAAAATACTACTAATATTTTTCACTTTTAGACAACACCAGGGTCATTGAACGGAGCACCAATGGCGCCTTTATGCTGCATGTTCACAATAAGGCAAATTAAAAATATGTTTAAAAAATACTAATAAGTTTCACTTTTAGACAACACCACGGTCTTTGAACGCAGCACCAATGGCGCCTTTATGCTGCATATCCACAATAAGGCAAATCAAAAATATGTTTAAAAAATACTAATAATAATTCTCACTTTTAGACAACACCGCGGTCATTGAACGCAGCACCAATGGCGACTTCATGCTGCATATCCACAATAAGGCAAATCAAAAATATGTTTAAAAAATACTAATAATAATTTTCACTTTTAGACAACACCGCGGTCAGTGAACGAAGCACCAATGGCGTCTTTTATGCTGCATATCCACAATAAAGCAAATCAAAAATATGTTGAAAAAATACTACTAATAATTTTCACTTTTAGACAACACCGCAGTCAGTGAACGCAGCACCAATGGCGCCTTTATGCTGCATATCCACAATAAGGCAAATTAAAAATATGTTGAAAAAATACTACTAATAACTTTCACTATTAGACAACACCACGGTCAGTGAACGCAGCACCAATGGCGTCTTTATGCTGCATATCCACAATAAGGCAAATCAAAAATATGTTGAAAAAATACTACTAATAATTTTCACTTTTAGACAACACCACGGTCAGTGAACGCAGCACCATTGGCCCCCTTATGCTGCATATCCACAATAAGGCAAATCAAAAATATGTTTAAAAAATACCAATAATAATTTTCACTTTTAGACAACACCACGGTCATTGAACGCAGCACCATTGGCCCCCTTATGCTGCATATCCACAATAAGGCAAATCAAAAATATGTTTAAAAAATACCAATAATAATTTTCACTTTTAGACAACACCACGTTCATTGAACGCAGCACCAATGGCGACTTTATGCTGCATATCCACAATAAGGCAAATCAAAAATATGTTGAAAAAATACCAATAATAATTTTTACTTTTAGACAACACCACGGTCAGTGAACGCAGCACCAATGGCGTCTTTATGCTGCATATCGACAACAAGGCAAATTAAAAATATGTTTAAAAAATACTACTAATAATTTTCACTTTTAGACAACACCACGGTCATTGAACGCAGCACCAATGGCGTCTTTATGCTGCATATCCACAATAATGCAAATCAAAAATATGTTGAAAAAATACTAATAATAATTTTCACTTTTAGGCAACACCACGGTCATTGAACGCAGCACCAATGGCGACTTTTAGCTGCATGTTCACAATAAGGCAAATTAAAAATTTGTTGAAAAAAATACTAATAATAATTTTCACTTTTAGACAACACCACGGTCATTGAACGCAGCACCAATGGCGTCTTTATGCTGCATATCCACAATAAGGCAAATCAAAAATATGTTGAAAAAATACTACTAATAATATTTTTCAATTTTAGACAACACCACGGTCATTGAACGCAGCACCAATGGCACCTTTATGCTGCATATCCACAATAAGGCAAATCAAAAATATGTTGAAAAAATACTAATAATTTTCACTTTTAGACAACACCACGGTCAGTGAACGCAGCACCAATAGCGACTTTAGGCTGCATATCCACAATAAGGCAAATCAAAAAAATTTTAAAAAAATACTAATAATAATTTTCACTTTTAGACAACACCGCGGTCATTGAACGCAGCACCAAGGCGGGCAACTTTCATCATGTTTTCGCTCCAGGTGGAAATCAATACTCGGTTTGCTGCAGTGATTGGCAGCTGCGTCTCCATGGCAACAAGGCAAGGAGAATTTTTTTCTTTCAATCATTTATTAGATTTTTTTTTTACCATTTTTATAAATGTGAATATTACCAATAGTTTGACAAATGCACGTCATATTATTAATAATTATACATATTAAGTAAACAAGTAGATAACATGTCGGAGTGAATCTAAAATCCAAATGTGTTGACCTTGTTCTGGTCCATGCATTTTTAATTTGTATATATTTGAAAAAAAATATTTAAAAAAATGTATGCATTTATACAGTTGGTAAAAAAAATAACACCTTGTTTTCCCAGCCTCAAAAATGAGCACATGTTTTCCAACAAGTAGTTTTGGAATAATGAATTTAAAAAAAAGTATTCAATATTTTTTGGAATATTAAGTATGTCCTGTTCCAAACATCCGAGTATTTTAGTGCACTGAGATAGGAATCACACACACACACACACACACACACACACACACACACACACAAATATAAATATGTATATGCATATATCCTAATAAAGTTTTTGAATAGCTTTTTTTTTCAACTTCAACCACTTTTTTTTTCAATCACATAGAAAGTAACTCCAGTAATGACAAAAAAAAACTTTGTTAGAACATTTGAGTAACATAAATTAAAAACATATAAATGTAACAAAGGTGTGTCCCAATACAACTTTTTTCCCTCTTACATGTGTGAAAGAGGGATGTTTGCTTTGGCTATGAGTTGTTTGTTCCCTTGGCCTCAGTCTGGACCCCCTCTCCAGGGGCCCAGGCTTAGACCGATTTTTTAAAATTTTATTTTATTTTTTTTAATTAATTGTTTCCTCTCATCCCCCTCTCCCTCCTCCATTGTTTACCTGTATCTCACCTTTTTTTTGTAAGGGGTGCCGGAAGTTGCCGGACCCGTCAGCGATCCTGTTCTGTCTCCCTGTAATGTTTGATCCTGTTCTGTCTCCCCATAATGTTTGATCCTGTTCTGTCTCCCTGTAATGTTTGATCCTGTTCTGTCTCCCTGTAATGTTTGATCCTGTTCTGTCTCCCTGCAATGTTTGATCCTGTTCTGTCTCCCTGTAATGTTTGATCCTGTTCCGTCTCCCTGTAATGTTTGATCCTGTTCTGTCTTCCTGTAATGTTTGATCCTGTTCTGTCTCCCTGTAATGTTTGATCCTGTTCTGTCTCCCTGTAATGTGTGATCCTGTTCCGTCTTCCTGTAATGTTTGATCCTGTTCTGTCTCCCTGTAATGTGTGATCATGTTCCGTCTTCCTGTAATGTTTGATCCTGTTCTGTCTCCCTGTAATGTGTGATCCTGTTCCGTCTCCCTGTAATGTTTGATCCTGTTCTGTCTCCATGTAATGTTTGATCCTGTTCTGTCTCCCTGTAATGTTTGATCTTGTTCTGTCTTCCTGTAATGTTTGATCCTGTTCTGTCCCCCTGTAATGTTTGATCCTGTTCAGTCTCCCTGTAATGTTTGATCCTGTTCTGCCTCCCTGTAATGTTTGATCCTGTTCCGTCTCCATGTAATGTTTGATCCTGTTCTGTCTCCCTGTAATGTTTGATCCTGTTCCGCCTCCCTGTAATGTTTGATCCTGTTCCGTCTCCATGTAATGTTTGATCCTGTTCTGTCTCCCTGTAATGTTTGATCCTGTTCTGTCTCTCTGTAATGTTTGATCCTGTTCTGTCTCCCTGTAATGTTTGATCCTGTTCCGTCTCCCTGTAATGTTTGATCCTGTTCCGTCTCCCTGTAATGTTTGATCCTGTTCCGTCTTCCTGTAATGTTTGATCCTGTTCTGTCTCCCTGTAATGTGTGATCCTGTTCCGTCTCCCTGTAATGTTTGATCCTGTTCTGTCTCCCTGCAATGTTTGATCCTGTTGTCCCTCCGTAATGTTTGATCCTGTTCTGTCTCCCTGTAATGTTCGATCCTGTTCTGTCTCCCCGTAATGTTTGATCCTGTTCTTTCTCCCTGTGATGTTTGATCCTGTTCTGTCTCCCTGTAACGTTTGTCTGATCTTGAATAGGATTGCGCTGAACATTTAAATTTCCCCTCGAGGATTAATAAAGTATTTCTCATTCCGATTCCGAATACATCACCGAAATAAACGTATTTCCTTCATTCATTCATTAAAAAAACCAAAAACAAACATGCGTTAATAAAATCAGTTACAATCTTTTTAATGTACATTTTTAAAAAAACAACAACAAAAACCCCTCAATGACTTAGATATCGAACCGTAGTGATTAATAATAACAACATCTCCATTAGGAAATACCTTTTCACCTTTTTTTTTGTTGTAAAATATCGCTTTTGAGGGGAACAAATCTAACGAGGCGAGCTCGAATCGATAAAGAATTCGACCAAGGTGGAGTTTGTATGAAAAAAAAAACAAAAAAAAAAACAATTATGTATCTTTATTAACATCAAGGTTTGTTTTTCATCATCATCATCATCATCAACAAGAACAGGTTCTCCTTGAAATTGCAGTTGTTTGTCAACAAATAGAAAACAGACGAGTGGAAACCCCTACGGCACAAAGCATTCACAAGGTCAAAATGAACATGGACCCCCCCCCACAAGCCCCTCCCCCTTACGGAACTTTCTTAGCCCCTCCCTCTTATGTAACTTGTGGTCATTAAGCCTCAACTTGTGTGTGTGTGTGGATGGGGGGCAGGGGGGTTTAGGAGGGTGTTGTGCTGCTTTTACTCCCTTGTTGACAATATGGCGGAACAGTAGATACGTTGCCATGACTACGCTGGACGACGGCGTCATTGATGGGAACAATATAGAGAAGCCATACATCTATGTGTCATTGTACATATATATAATCAATCATATATATATATATATATATATATTTATACTTCTATTTCTGTAGAAAAGAACATCAGGTGTCAAGTCCAAAGGGGGCGGAGTCTGTCTCTCTCTTTTTCTCGCTCGCTCGCTCGCCGTCTCAGCCCCTTTCAGGGAGGAATGGTCGATTCTGTACAGGCTGATGGCGAATGGGCGGGGCCTGCGTGGAAAGGATATTTTTCCAGCCCGCAAAAGTGGAGCATGAAAGGCCTCGATGCCGTCCACACGAACACGGAAAAAAAAAAAAAAAAAAAAGTCGGTGTGCTTCGCTTCTCCCTGTACACGCCCGCCGCTAATTTTGTGCTCTCAAAAGTCTTCCAGCAAATAGTCCAGTGGAAAAAAAAAAAAAAAAAGGCAGTTTTTTTTTTGTTTTGTTTTGTCCGTTTTTTTTCCATGGAAATCCCGAGTACGAACGCAAAACCGGGAGATTAGAATCTAGGACGGTAGGAACACACACAAAAAAAAAAAACAGTACCCGAAACAAACTGGAAAGGATGATAATATTCGTAAAAAAAAATTTAAGACACAAGCCGTGGTAGAAAAATAAAAAAAATAAAGAAGTTAACACTAACGGATAATATTAAAAGTGGTACTACTGTAAATGGACTGTACACGTCCTTTCGAGTAAAAAAAAAAAAAAAAAAATGGTCGGGGCTCTGGGTTGTCGGTTTGAACCCGCCGGGGTCCTGCGAGCGCCACCCCTGGCCTTTCCTTTTTTTTTTCAACTTTAAATTTTTGGGGGCCAAAAGGATGGTGGCTGAGAGGGGACACTTGGCACACACCTGAGAGGGTCCGACCGAGGCAGGCGCTGTGTTGCCAGCGGTTACGTTGCATAATGGTCGAAGCTCCCCAGGTACTCCAGAGCGGCTCGGTAGCACAGCTGGTACTGGTCCTGGAACAGAGAGGGGCGGAGCTTATTTAAACGCTTTTAAAGAGCAGCAGTTTAATGCCTTTAAAAAAAAACAATGTTTGTTCTGTTAAACAATGACGTAATAAACACTTTTGAAGGCCGACTGAAACCCACTAAAAGTTTTAGTTTACTAAATTGCAATTTTAAATTTAGCGCCGAAGTTGCGGTATGATGACGCGTGCGCGTGACGTCACGCATTGTAGAGGACATTTTGTTCCAGCACTGTTTCTGTTATCATCGCATAATTCCACAGTATTCTGGACATCTGTGTTGCTGAATCTTTTGCAATTTGTCCAATGAATAATGGAGACGTCAAAGAAGAAAGCTGTAGGTGGGAAGCGGTGTATTGCAACACAAACACAGCCGGTGTTTCCTTGTTTACATTCCCGAAAGATGACGGTGAAGCTTTACTATGGAACAGAGCGGTCAAGCGAACACGGTTGGATTGGACCACACACACAAAGTACAGTGTATTATGCAGCGATCATTTCGATAGATCGTGTTTCAAAGAGGGTCCCTTGCGAAGGGCAGAGATTGCATCGCCACCACCCGTCGACTGGTGCTGAAGAAAGGTGCGGGGCCGACCGGGTTGCACAGGTACGACCATATAATCTCACTAAAACACTAGTAACACAATAAGCAGATAAGGGATTTTCCAGAATTATCCTAGTAAATGTGTCTAATAATATCTGAATCGCTCAGCATTATTCCCTTGTGAATAATATAAATACAGCATTTTATACAGCATTATTCACATGTGAATAATATAAATACAGTCTATTATACAGTATTATTCACATGTGAATAACATAAATACAGTCTATTATAGAGCAATATTCACATGTGAATAATATACAGTATATTATACAGCATAATTCACATTATATAACACGGAACGACACAGGAAGTCCTTCATATTGACAGCCATCAGACTGTATAATGCATATGTTTCTTTTTGACTGTACTTAAATGTATAATAGACTGTATTTACATTATTCACATGTGAATATTACTCTATAATAGACTGTATTTGTGTTATTCACATGTGAATAATGCTGTATAATAGACTGTATTTATGTTATTCACATGTGAATATTACTCTATAATAGACTGTATTTGTGTTATTCACATGTGAATAATGCTGTATAATAGACTGTATTTATGTTATTCACATGTGAATAATGCTGTATAATACTCTATATTATTCATATGTGAATAATGCTGTATAATAGACTTTATTTGTGTTATTCACATGTGAATAATGCTGTATAATACTCTATATTATTCATATGTGAATAATACCGTTTTTATATTATTTGTATTTACTCTATATTATTCATATGTGAATAATACTGTTTTTATATTATTTGCATGTGAATAATGCAGTATAATAGGCTGTATTTATATTATTCACATGTGAATAATGTCGTATAATACTTTATTTATATCATTCACATGTGAATAATGCTGTATAATAGGCTGTATTTATATTATTCACATGTGAATAATGTCGTATAATACTTTATTTATATCATTCACATGTGAATAATGCTGTATAATAGACTGTATTTATGTTATTCACATGTGAATAATGCTGTATAATAGACTGTATTTATATTATTTGCATGTGAATAATGCTGTATAATAGACTGTATTTATGTTATTCACATGTGAATAATGCTGTATAATAGACTGTATTTATATTATTTGCATGTGAATAATGCTGTATAATAGACTGTATTTATGTTATTCACATGTGAATAATGCTGTATAATAGACTGTATTTACGTTATTCACATGTGAATAATGCTGTATAATAGACTGTATTTATATTATTCACATGTGAATAATGTTGTATAATACTTTATTTATATCATTCACATGTGAATAATGCTGTATAATAGACTGTATTTATATTATTCACATGTGAATAATGCTGTATAATAGACTGTATTTACGTTATTCACATGTGAATAATGCTGTATAATAGACTGTATTTATATTATTCACATGTGAATAATGTTGTATAATACTTTATTTATATCATTCACATGTGAATAATGCTGTATAATAGACTGTATTTATATTATTCACATGTGAATAATGGTGTGACATGCAAAGTCGTTATGCCTGAAATAGTTAGCTCCGCCCACGAGCCACGCTGCTAAAAGTTCCATTTAGAAACACAGTGGATGGAAGGATGTCATTATTTCTCACGCTCCTTTACATCACACACAAACCCGTCCCTCTCTGCAGTTGAGTAAACAAATGGCAGAACTTTAGCTCCTTTCAAGATATTTAGTGGACCGGTCCTCACCTCGGTCTGCACCATGGCGGGCCGCTGGGTGCGAAGTGTCTTGACCGTCTGGAAGAGGTCGACCACGCCCTCGTAGCGCATCCTCTCCAGCACGATGCTGAGCGTGATGAAGACTCCGGTGCGGCCCACGCCGGCACTAAAGGGCGCACAGGTGGAGTCGGCGGCGTTAACGCGACCCAAAGGTGTGTGGAGCGGGCGCACCTGTGGGCGGCGTCCTTACCTGCAGTGTACAGTGATCGGTCCGTCCTGTCCGAACTGCTCCTTGGTTTTGTGCACCTGGCCAATGAAGTCGATGAAGCCCTCTCCGGTTTTTGGCACTCCCTGCTCGGGCCAGTCGGTGAACTGGAACTGGCGGATGGTTCTGGACTGGCCGTCCTGGGAGAGAAGGCGGGACCGGATGAAGGGAAAACTGGCGAGGCGTTCAAAAAAAAAAAAAAAAAAAAGCCGCAAATGGACAAAGACTGACCCTGGCGTCTGTGACCTTGAACTCTCTCAGGATGTACTGAGGCATGTTGTACTCGGCCATGGGGTCCACCACGAAGTACTGGTACCTGGCGGAGCGCTCGGCCGGCCAGTACTGGTGACACTTCTCCTGCAACACACCGACGCGACGTCTTTACTGTCAGATCCCGACACGCATGGGTGTAGACCACCACCACGCATCTTTGTTAGAATTATCATGTATATATTATCACACAACTTTATGCTTCAAGGTCGTTGCTATAGTTATTATCAGTATTTTTCTATCCAAAAATTGCCAGCCAGCTCGTATCAGTGTTGTGTCCGGACTCGGCCTGCTGACTGCCAAGGCCGAACACCGCCGTGACGCAGGCAGAGCAGAGGCAAGGCGATATCACCAGCGTCAACACATTTGCATTTCTTGTATAATCATATGGTAAATGGGTTGTACTTGTATAGCGCTTTTCCACCTTTTCAAAGAACTCAAAGCGCTTTGACACTATTTCCACATTCACACACACATTAACCGGGACCCATCAGGAGCGAGGGTGAAGTGTCTTGTTCAAATGACGTGACTAATATGGTAGAAGATGGGGATTGAACCAGGAACCCTCAGGTTGCTGGCAAAGCCACTCTCCCAACTGTGTCACGCCGTCCCCGACATATATTGTGTCTAACTGGAATTGTCGAGATTACCCCCCTTCCCTCGGGGGCAGCTTCAGTGATGCAACCAGGGACCTACCAAATAAATAGAGGAAGCACACGGTCTGGACTTTTAGAAGGTGGTTTGGATCTGTAACTAGAGTACAGCCTAAAACACGTGTCTCCTCATTGAGCCAAATTGAACTCTGTCTCTGCATGATTCCTCATTGAGCCAAATTGAACTCTGTCTCTGCATGATTCCTCATTGAGCCAAATTGAACTCTGTCTCTGCATGATTCCTTGCTTCTCGTCTGTTTAATAAATGTCATCAGTGTTTGAACCTGACAATCTTAAGCAGGCCTATGCAAACGGCGGCCACATCCGCCCAAACAGGCTTGATGAATTCAAACAAGAGTTCTTCATGCATACGGTACTCCCACCACTTTGCAGGGGGCACCACCGGAAGCTTATGCGTCACAAAGAAGCAGCAGCGGGGCGAGTAGAAGACGACTACTCATTCTCAACAAAAATGGCCATATCAACTCTGATTAAAATCTAAATAAATTGGGAAAATTTGACTTTTAACAGTGCCTGGACCACAAAGTATGAATGTTGTCAGACTTTTTAAGTGACAGACATCGTTTCAGACCAGCAGCAATGGTAGAAATCAACACTCTTCATCACAAAACTTGGTCAGATCTGTATCTTTATGAACAATGTCTACTTAGTTTTTGTTTTGTACTGAAATGGATGACTTTGTGATGTCCTTTGTATTCGAGGTTGTGTTGTTTTTTTGTCTGAGTAACTTTGACGATAGAAGCTTGTTTAATACATATGGTGCTGAATTTGACCAGTAGAGGGCGATGACAGTACACCTTTGGTTTAACCTCTAAAGGCCTTAGTGGCCACATATGTGGACAGCACATTTTAGCTCTTATTTCCAAAACTGTGTACACTACTGAATTGGGGTCTTATGGCCTCTTATGTGGACACTTATACCGCCATCTGGTGGTGTCAGAAAAGTATAACATACAATGGAATTTGTAAAAAAAAAAGTGTAAAAACAAGAATTAGCATGTCACTAAACATGAAGTACACGTTTGTGTACTTATGGACTAAGTACATCATATCAAAAGAAGGTTTCTAGTTTTTATTCTAATTAGGGTCCAATAAGCCCGAATAGCAAAGAGAAATAAATAAAAGCATGTAAAAAAGCAGTTTGGGCCTTAAGAGGTCAATTGTGTTGAGCCACATCCATTGTGTTTGCTGTGAAGTGTAAACATTTGTAGTTTATTATGTTTTTATTTGGAGCCTGCAAGCATACAACATGATCGCAATTTCCAGTTTCTCTTTTCAACATGTTCAAAAAGGAGTAGGAAGAAGCAGAGCTTTTATTTAATCCTACCCCCTTTTCTTTTACATAACAGTTGCTAAAACTTTTGTTCACTTCCTGTTCTCAATTTATTCACAATATACTCCATCAGTAATCACAATAAAAATAAATTAATAAATAAATAATACTCGAGATGAGTAAGATTTATATTGAAAATGAACGGATGGATGAAATAAATTCAGAATGTTTATTATGGTTCTTCTTCTTTGCACTTTGTAAACACTTTAAGTGTGAAGAGTTTCTTGAAGTGGATCATAGTTAATCCATTCCATAATTTAATTCCACATACTGATATACCGAAGGTCTTACGTGTTGTATGTGCGTACAAATGTTTTAAATTACATTTTTCTCTAAGGTTATATTCCTCCCATTGTGTGAATGCATTAATCTATTTTATTTATGTAAAATACACTAAGTACATTTTTATCTAAAATAAACAACGGATGTTATTCTTTTATAACATTTATTTGATGTTTCTATTTTCAGTCTTAAAAACCTGAATGAAGGACAAAGTGTTAAGGAACTACAACTGAGGCAGGAAAATAATTCAAAAGAAGGAACATCAATCCTCAACAAAACCTCTGGAGCTTCGGTTTCTTCATGCTGTTAACTATCTGTCAGAATAATGAATTTATTGACAGTGCCGTGTTTACTGTTCAATTAAGTAAACGCAGAATCAAATAAATATAACCTGCCGAGGTACTTTCTGATGAAACATCCACATTTCGATGTCCGGCCCCTGAGCAATTGGGCTCTTGAAACTGCGGCCCTCTTTATCATGTAGTTGAACAGCCCTGACTTACACCCACCAATAGAAAACATATTATTATTATTATTATTATTATGTAATCCTTGCCTTGGTTTGTCTGTTAGAAAAATAAGTCCAAAAGTTATGGGTGGATTTTCATCAAACTTTCACGGGATAAGAAACAAGTGATTACGTTTTGGGGCTGATCCGGATTGTCGCCAGGATTCAGCACTCGGGTTTTACTCTTATAACCTACGGTCTGCGCTCTTTGACTGCTTTTCTAGTTGCTATCATGTGACGTTTTTGGGTGTGTTTCTTACCCGTCCCATCTCTCTGAGCTTGGTGAGCATGACCACGATGGTAGAGTTGTGCTCCCACAACATTCTCCAGAAGTCCTCGGTGGTCTCGGACAGCGGGCCCTGCGTGGCCAGGTAGGCCTTCTGCTGTCTACACACATACAAAAAAAAACAGCATGGATTCATCGTTATGGAACTAAGCTGTTGAAAATGCATTTATATACAAAATCCATTCAAATGTTTTGGCCACGGAAGCATATTTGCCATTTTTATATGGCTTTATTCTGTGCCATCGTGTGTCCACAAAACAAAACAAAAATGTTCCGAAAGTTCTGTGTAGAACTGCCAAATGTTGAGCAATACATGTCAACCCTCCAATTTTCGCCAAGGACCTTCACAATTTTTTTGTGTATAAAGTCGGTTTTCCATTATTTTACGGGACTTTTCTTATTTCTAAAATACAAATGGTAACAGTTATGATGCTGTCTTCTTCTATGAGAACCTTCTTACGACCTAAACTGGCGGGCCCCAGGGACAATGACACCGAATCAGACCCCGGAGTTCGGTTCAAAACTTGGCAGTCAAACAGTTCTGCAGCAAATTCCCTAAAAAGCAAGAGTGCTCCTGTTGTATCGGAACCTGGACCACTTTAAACACATTGGCAGACTCTTTGACTTAGACTTCCGTTTTATTGTCATTCAAATTTGAACTTTACAGTACAGATAAGATCAAAATGTTGTTGCATTAGCTCATGGTAGTGCAGGATAAAAGGTGCAAATATAAATGAATAAATTAGTGTACAGGTAAATATATTGCACTTTTGCATACAGTATTTACTTGAATTGCCGCCGGGTATATAGTACGCGCCTGACTAGAATTACTGCCGGGTCAAACTCGCTTCGCAAAATATTATTTTTATTAGCGCGTGTCTAGAATTTCCACCGGGTCAAACTCGTCACGTCGCGAGTGACACTTCACCTGTCATCATTTTCAAAATGGAGGAGGCTGATTTCAATCATTTGAAATCACATAAAAAGGAAGAAGATTAAGAACTATTCAGTAGGATTTAAGGTCCAAGCTATTGAATATGCCAAAAAGAACAGTAAGCAGCTATGTTTTATTAATATACCGTAGCTGCGTGTGTCAAATATGAGTCATTAAATGACTCCCGCCTCCTGGTGGTAGAGGGCGCTAGTGATCCTTCTTGCGACTACTCGGCTGCAGAAGAAGTGACAACAAGCAGCAAGAGTAAGCAGCGTGTGTTTATTTTTTCCTCGCGCTTGCACTTGCACCAATACGACAAACAGCCTCAGAGGAGATAATGTTTGAAAAAAGCGAAACATTTTTAGCCAACTTTTGTATTGAAGGGGGAATTGCAAATACAGGTCTACGAAATACAGGTCTAACTGAGACCTACGTAGTGGTTCTTGTTTCATGTTTCTACGACATTCCTACTGGAAGTTAAAAAATAGTTTTGTCTGTGTTTTCTTCCTAGGGTGAGTTTGAGCGCTATTTTGAGTTTTGGAGTTTTTTTTTTTAAATTAGATCGCAATTTTTGCCAATCCTGATGTGTGTGTCAAATTTGGTGAGTTTTGAAGCATATTAAGGGGGTCAAATTACAGCTCAAAGAGGCGGCGGTATAATAATAAAGATTAATAATAATAAAACCTTAGAAATTCAATAGGGTCCTCTGTCCCAAAGGGACATTGGTCCCTAAGTAGCTAACCTCAATGAACCCCAAAATACCTTACAATAAGTACATTCTCACTAATAATGTCATGTTCTGTGGTCACGTTTTGTTTCGTTATGTTCAGTTGGTTTAAGACTCTTTTTAGTTCCTATTTACGCTCCATTGTTTTGTCACCATGACGACCGATTAGTTCACCTGTACTCATTTGGACTCACGCTCCTGATTTGTTTAGGACTCACGCACCTGTGTTAATCATGTCACTATCATTTAAGCTTGTAGTTGCCAGGCAGTCGGGCTGGCGTCATTGTTGTTGCTCCATGCCAGGGGTAGGGAACCTATGGCTCTAGAGACAGATGTGGCTCTTTTGATGACTGCATCTGGCTCTCGGATAAATCTGAGCTAACCCTGCTTAACACGATAAGTAATGACTAATTCCACTTGTAATCAAAGTGTTAAAATTAATGTTCAAAATATCAAACATGCTCATGCATTTGAATCCATCCATCCTTTTTTTACTATTCTTTTTTTTAGGGCTTGCCCTTCTGGGGGTTCTTCAGACCACCAAGCACCGACATGAAAGCCTGTTTCAGGGTTACGATATTGTTTTATTTTTCAATAAGTCTCTCAGTTGCTTTCCAGTAATTGTCTTTTTTTATTTCGTTCTAGCTCGCACTCTGGCTCCAGCTCCAACCCTGTCTCTCCTCCCCTAAGAGAGCGACAGGTGATTAGATAACAAGACCCAGGTGGGTTGTCTACGCACCTGTCGCTGATTTAGAGGCCGGTCCTGGCACACCCCGCTTCGCTGTTGGCCCGCAGGCCACGCCCCCTCCACAGTTAGCTTTAGAATATCAATGTTATTACAAAGAATAAGAGACCTATTATACTATAGTAATGTTGGTCTTACTTAAAAATGCACGCGTTTCGGTGTGTTCAGTGTTGAAAAAAAAATTATATGGCTCCTACGGAAATACATTTAAAAATATTTGGATTCTTGGCTCTTTTAACCAAAAAGGTTCCCGACCCCTGCTCCATGCTGTGCTCACTCTGGTTATGTATCGCTCTGCTCATTTCCTTCCAATGATGTTTTGCTTATTCACGTCATGTTTAGCGAGTCTTTTGTGGTATTTTTTGTTCTTTTAGCCAAGTTTGTTCTCCGCCTTGTGCGCGCCTTTAGTTTGCACTTTTTTTATATAGATAAATTAAAATCTGTCTTTACTGTCACGCCATGTCCCGTCACCTTCCTTTGTATTCCGGGAAAACAAAGCACACCATAGCCCCCGTTTTGACAAATAACTGTACTACTATATGAGTATGTATTTTCTATTGTTTCATTGAAAATATAACAGCTCTTTTAATTATGAGACACGATTGTGTCAAAGTCATGAATTTTTTTTTAATGCTTGAAATAAGAAATTATTACTTCAAAAAAGTAGTTTTATACTTGTGAGTGTTGATGACACAGCTTTGCAACAGTTGATATTCTAGTTTCAAGCATGTTTTACTCAATATAGGTCATCACATCTCAGCAACAAGCTGTAATATCTTACTGACATCATTTAGGACCAAAACACTTAAAACAAGTAAAACACTCGAACATAAAATCTGCTCAGGTGAGAACAATGATCTTATCAGACAGAAAATAGGCAAAGATCACCCTTATTTGAGATATTTCATCTTACTCTCTTTGGGGATTGTAATAGAGATCCATCTGGACTTAATTCTAAACATGTCTTCACAAAAAAAGAAATCTTTAACATCAATATTTATGGAACATGTCCACAAAAAATCTAGCTGTCAACACTGAATATTGCATTGTTGCATTTCTTTTCACCGTTTATGAACTTACATTCATATTTTGTTGACGTATTATTTAATAAATATATTTATAAAGGATTTTTAAATGTTTGCTATTTTTAGAATATTTAAAAAAAAATCTCAAGTACCCCTTGGCATGCCTTCAAGTACCCCCAACGATACACATACCCCCATTTGAGAACCACTGCTTTAAAGCACCTTTTTAAGTCCTCTCCTTGTTGGCAGTTGGCGTATTTTTCGGACCATCAGGCGCACTTAAAATCCTTTAATTTTCTCAAAAATCGACTTATAACCTAATAACCCAGTGCGCCTAATGTACGGCATAATTCTGGTTGTGCTTACTGACCTCGAAGCCATTTTATTTGGTACATGGTGCAGTGATACACTGCAAAAACTGAAATCCAAGTAAGATTAAATATCTCAAATAAGGGTAATATTTGTTTATTTTATGTCTGATAAGATCATTCTTCTCACTAAGCGGATTTTATTTTAGAGTGTTTTACTCGTTTTAAGTGTTCTAAATGATCTCAGTAATATATTACAGCTTGTTGCTGAGATGTGATGACCTATATTGAGTAAAACATGCTTGGAACTAGAATATCAACTGTTGCAAAGCTGTGTCAACAACACTCCCAATTATAAAAATACTTTTTTAAAGTAATTATTTCTAACTTCAAGAATGAAAAAAAAAATCATGATGCTGAGCGCATATCATGATGTCAAGATAATGGCAGTAGCATTTACTTCATTTAAGAATATTTTTCAACATATTCAGCATTTTTTTTCCTATCAAGAAAAGTGCACTTGTTATTATTAGTAAGAATATACTTATTTTAAGCTATTTTTGGGTTCATTGAGGTTAGCTCAATTGACTTGTTTTGGAAAGTCTTGACAAGCCGAATTTTCTTGTTCTATTGGCAGATAATTTTGCTTAGTTCAAATAAAATACGCCTCATTTTTGTATTTTTTTTTCTTGTTTTTGAACACTGACTTTTTGCAGGGTACACACATAAAATGAGCTCATGATGCCTAGAAGGGGAAACAGCAGGTGGCAGCAGCGCTCTTGTTAGGAGAGAAGAGGCTGCTGCTCTCTCACATGTCTGATGTGCATGCATGCACGGTGTGTGTGTGTGTGTGTGTGTGTGTGTGTGTGTGTGTGTGTGTGTGTTTTGGCAATGCTTACTTAATGGGGACATCACTGTTTACACAGTCACCTTTAGGAGACAAAAAAAAAAACAGGTCCCCTAAAGGGAAACCTTTTTAAATGATAGTCAGATCCATTCGGAAGATACCTAAGTGATTTTTAAGCTATGGCCCATAAAACATGTTTACTGGTTAGTTTGAGTGTGAGACATTTATTATTACATTTATTATTTTAACTATGCAAAATGATTTAAATGTGGTCCCCATGAACCATATTAACTCTTTTCCCCCAGGGTCCCCAGTAAGTATGATCAGCACATTACTTCATCGATCCAGAGATTTAAAGACGTGTATGAGCTAACTGGGCATTGGACATTTTACCTCATTTTTTTATGCCTCCACAACCTGTAGAAAGGGTGGTCCCCACAAGTCCTGAACAAAGACTTGGTACCCATTCCGAATGATAACCAGTATGTGTGTGTGTGTGTGTTTTGGCAACGCTTGCTTAATGGGGACATCGCTCTGTTTACACAGTCACCTTTAGGGGACCTCTGACGGTATGGGGACAAAAAAGCAGGTCCCCTAAAGGGAAACATTTTTAAATGATAATCAGATCCATTCTGAAGAGGCCAAAGTGATTTTTAAGCTTTGGCCCATAAAACATGTTTACTGTTTAGTTTGAGTGTGAGACATTTATTATTACATGTATTATTTTAATTATGCAAAATGATTTAAATTTGGTCCCCATGAACCATATTAACTCTTTTTCTCCAGGGTCCCCAGTAAGTATGATCAACACATTACTTCATCAATCCGGAGATTTAAAGACGTGTATGAGCTAACTGGGCAGTGGCCATTTTACTTCGTTTTTTTTATGCCTCCACAACCTGTAGAAAGGGTGGTCCCCACAAGTCCTGAACAAAGACTTGGTACCCATCCTGAATGATAACCAGTTTGTGTGTGTGTGTGTGTGTGTGTGTGTGTGTGTGTGTGTGTGTGTGTGTGTGTTGTACGTGCAGACACGACACGGCATCACACACGGAACAACTAATGAAGGCGCCGTGGAACCCGTAGAAATGGTGGTCCCCACAAATCCTGAACAAAGAATTGGTCCCCATCCTGAATGATAACCAGTATATGTGTGTGTGTGTGTGTGTGTGTGTTGTACGTGCAGACACGACACGGCAATACACACGGAACAACTAATGAAGGCGCCATGGAACCAGGAGATTAGAACATCCTGAGGGCCCTTTTCTGCCTGCCACAAATAAATACAGAAGGAGAGGAGAAAAAAGCATGGAAGAGGAGGAGGTGAAAAGTGTAAGCGCTGAAAGAGAGGAGGAAAGAGATTATAGGGAAAAGAGGAGAAGAGAGGGAATGAAGAGGAGATGAAAAAAGGAGCAGAGAAAGGTGAAGATAGATGATGAGAAGGATGGAGGGAGAGATGAAAGGACTTGAAGGAAAGAGGAGCACAGAGGGGGTGAGGAAAGAAAGAGCAGAGGAGGCGATGAGAGGAGGAGGAGATGAAGGAGAGAGGATGAAAGGAGATGATGGCAAAGAAGGGAGGAGAGGACTAGAGAAGGGAAAAAATAAGAGGGGAGGCTTCAAGAGCAGAAAGAAGATCTTGACACAATCAGGATGCTGCTTAAGACCAGCAAGGACTCACACTGCAAAAACTGAAATATAAGTAACATGAATATGTCAAATAAGGGTGATATCTGCTTATTTTCTGTCTGATAAGATCATTCTTCTCACTAAGCAGGTTTTATGTTAGAGTGTTTTACTTGTTTTAAGTGTTCTAAATGATCTCGGTAAGATATCACAGCTTCTTGCTGAGATTTGATGACCTATATTGAGTAAAACATGCTTGAAACTACAAACCGTGAGTTGGGAAATTGTGTTAGACCTCGAGAGTAACAAGCGGTTGCCTTGTTGTCTTTCCATTAAGAACAATAAATTAGGTTTCAGTGTAAGTTTGATGGTTTCTAGAAAGGTAATCATTTTGACAAGATAATGGCACTAGCATTTACTTCATTGAAGAATATTTTTCAACATATTGAGCAAGAAAAGTGAGAATATACCGTATTTTTCGGACTATAAGTCGAAGTTTTATTCATAGTTTGGCCTGGAGTGAGACTTATACTCAGGGGCGACTTATGTGTGAAATTATTAACACATTACCGTAAAATATCAAATAATATTATTTTGCTCATTCACATAAGAGACTAGACGTAAAAGATTTCATGGGATTTATCAATTAGGAGTGACAGATAGTTTGGTAAAGGTATAGCATGTTCTATATGTTATAGTTATTTGAATGACTCTTACCATAATATGTTAGGTTAACATAGCAGGCACCTTCTCGATGTTTATTTATGCCTCATAAAACGTTCACTTATTCAGCCTGTTGTTCACTATTCTTTATTTATTTTAAATTGCCTTTCAAATGTCTATTCTTGGTGTTGGGTTTTATCCAAAATATTTTTCCCAAAAATGCGACTTATACTCCAGTGCGATTTATATATGTTTTTTTCCTTCTTTACTATGCATTTTCAGCTGGTGCGACTTATCCTCCGAAAAATACGGTACTTATTTTAAGTCATTTTTGGGTTTGTTTGAGTTAGGTAATTTTACTGGTTTTGGATAGTCTTGACAAGCCAGATTTTCTTGTTCTATTGGCGGATCATTTTGCTTAGTTCAAGTAAAATACCCCTAACGTTCCAAAACAAGTTAAACTTTTCCAGAATATTCTTATTTTGTATATTCCGGACAACCAGTGTCCTCTACAGTTGACATGTATTTTGTCCAAGCTACAGAGGTTGTTTTTTTTTAGCCAAAAAGCTAGTCAAAGATCAGCTATATGACAGCACTCTTGTGTTTTTAAGAATCCGCTGAAAAATGTGAGTTTCTTACATGTTTTTTTTTTTATTAACTGAACCAGCAGTTGAATAGCCTACGTAATGAAATAGAGTGGACCTCAAATGGAACCTTGAGGAACACCACTAAAATAACTGAATAAGTTGAACAAAAGACTAAAAGTATTCATCAAAAATATATATATTTACCTGCATGACAAAATATTTTACAGTCCTATTTCTGCATGGCGCATTTAGCGGGCCACTTTTCCAGAATATTCTTATTTTGTATATTCCGGACAACCAGTGTCCTCTACAGTAGACATTTATTTTGCAACAAAAGCTAGTCAAAGATCATCTATATGACAGCATTGATTGATACTTTTATTAGTAGATTGCACAGTACAGTACATACCCGTCAGCGATCCTGTTCTGTCTCCCTGTAATGTTTGTCTGATCTTGAATGGGATTGTGCTGAACATTTTAATTTTCCTGAAGGAACTCTCCTGACGGACTAAATAAAGTACTATCTAATCTAATCTAATCTAATATTCCGTACAATTGACCACTAAATGGTAACACCCCAATAAGTTTGTCAACTTGTTTAAGTCAGAGTCCACGTTAATCAATTCATCAACTCTCGTGTTTTTAAGAATCTGCTGCGAAAATGTGAGTTTCTTACATGTTTTTTTTTTTTAACTGAACCCGCAGGCCACTAGTTGAATAATCCACGTAATGAAATAGAGTGGACCTAAAATGGAACCTTGAGGAACACCACTAGTATAACTAAAAAATAATAATAATATTTTATTTGTAAAAAGCACTTTACATTGAGTAAACAACCTCAAAGTGCTACAGTGTATTACAAAAATAGAAATAAAAGATAAAAAGATAATAATAATTAAAAAAAAAAAACTATAACAGCCTAATAGCTAGAACTAGTCTGCATTTATCTAAAAAAAAAAGAAAAAGCATTTTACAGTCTGTGGTGCCCTCAGGTGGTCAGGGAGAGCGTTCCACAGACAGGGAGCGGCAGAGCAGAAAATAAGTTTGAACAAAGGACTACTGACTGTGTCTGAAGTCAACAAGTTACGGCAACACCTCAGTTACAGAAATCACTTGACGAAAAGGTGTACCGTGGTTTTCCGGACCATAGGGCGCACCGGATTGAAAGGCGCACTAGATTTCAGTTTTTGCAATGCATGTGCTTTCACTCAGGTTAACGTTACATAGAAGACTTAAACGTGTGAGTGCCAGGAAGAGAAGAAGGCGGGAGAGGAGAGGAGAGGCCAGCAGGGAGGAAAAATGTCCCCTGGTGCAATGACACTATTTACACAGCAGTGCCCAAAGGGCCTCTGTGGACACTCTCCTCCTTACAAACTGCAGCTGAGGGGGAGTCAGAACCTCCTCGTGGACTTGATGGCGTTACGGGCAAAAAAAAAGAAAAAAGGAGGACATTTGCGCTCACCTGTAGCCGTCGATGCAGCTGGCGTTGATGTAGTCGGAGCCCTCCACGCCGCGGATGGGCTGCAGGCAGACGCGGGTGGACTCGAAAGGCATGATGTTGACCAGGCGGTTCTTGAACTTGTTGCACGGCAGGTTGGCACTGATGAAGCGAGACGTGTGGGCCTTGGAGTTGGCCAGGCGCTGAGGACAAAGGACATGTGGAGTTAAGACAAGGGACACATGAAGACAAAGGACAAATGAAGACAAAGGACACGGGAGCGAAGACAAAGGACACAGAGTGAAGACAAAGGACACGGGGAGTGAAGACAACGGACACGTGGAGTGAAGACAAAGGACACATGAAGACAAAGGACACGGGAGTGAAGACAAAGGATACATGAAGACAAAGGACACGGGAATGAAGACAAAGGACACATGGAGTGAAGACAAAGGACACGGAAAGTGAAGACAACGGACACGTGGAGTGAAGACAAAGGACAAATGAAGACAAAGGACACGGGAGCGAAGACAAAGGACACATGGAGTGAAGACAACGGACACGTGGAGTGAAGACAAAGGACACATGAAGACAAAGGACACGGGAGTGAAGACAAAGGATACATGAAGACAAAGGACACGGGAATGAAGACAAAGGACACATAAAGACAAAGGAAACGTGGAGTGAAGACAAAGGACACATGAAGACAATGGACACGTGGATTGAAGACAAAGGACGTGTGGAGTGAAGACCAAGGACGCGTGGAGTGAAGACAAAAGACACATGAAGACAAAAGACTCATGAAGACAAAGGACACAGGGAGTGAAGACAAAGGACACGTGGGGTGAAGACAAAGGACACATGAAGACAAAGGACACGGGAGTGAAGACAAAGGACACAAAGACAAAGGACATGTGGAGTGAAGACAAAGGACACGTGGAGACAAAGGACAAGTGTAGTGAAGACAAAGGACACATGAAGACAAAGGACACGGGAGGGAAGACAAAGGACACATGGAGTGAAGACAAAGGGCACATGAAGACAAAGGAAACGTGGAGTGAAGACAAAGGACACGTGGAGACAAAGGACAAGTGTAGTGAAGACAAAGGACACATGAAGACAAAGGACACATGGAGACAAAGGACAATTGTAGTGAAAAAAAAGGACACATGAAGACAAAGGACACATGAAGACAAAGGACATGAGGCGTGAAGACAAAGGACACGTGGAGACAAAGGACAAATGTAGTGAAGACAAAGGACACATGAAGACAAAGGACACGTGGAGTGAAAAAAAAGGATACATAAAGACAAAGGACACGTGGAGACAAAGGACAAGTGTAGTGAAGACAAAGGACACATGAAGACAAAGGACACGTGGAGTGAAAAAAAAGGACACATGAAGACAAAGGACATGTGGCGTGAAGACAAGGGACAGGGGAGTGAAAAAAAAGGACACATGAAGACAAAAGACACGTGGCGTGAAGACAAGGGACACGGGAGTGAAGACAAAGGACACATGAAGACAAAGGACATGTGGAGTGAAGACAGGTACGTTTCAAAGGGCATGTTGACAACCATGTTCACTTTTAATGAAGCTACAATAAACGGCAAAGGTGTACGGTCCAAAAAAAGATCAACTCTAACCAGCACCAGGTTTTTAAACATAGGCTGTGGCTGTAGGCAACCTTATAATATAGTTTTTACTTCAATCATTTCACAAGAATGAATAAAGTAACCTGCAGCGAAGCGGGTCTTGGCACATCCCCGCTTCGCTGCAGGTCCGCAGGCCACGCCCCCTCCACACATTTAAAGTATCAGAAGAAGTCAGCATCCGGTAGTTTTATCTCGGTCTGCATGCGCTTTAAAATGCTGACTATATTTAAAGCATCAACAATTTATTAGTGTTGTGTTTATGATCACTGGGAATTATTTCAAAAATTTTGGCCTACTTCAGAGAGTCTTATTAATAATGACAAATCAGTTTCCTACAAAAATGCACGCGGCGTGTTACGTTTCGTGTTTGTAAGAAAGCCTCCAGATAGACAGGGGGCAGTAGTATGCACTTTGAACTTCCCAATTACCGCCCGTCACATATTCGAAACATGTTTTTCTTTGTGTGCAAGCCATCCTTTTCACGTGGGAATTGGCGTGTGTTTATTCCAACGCATTTGTTTTGTCAACAAAGAGCAGCATTGGAAGCACGTTGGCGCCGCTTGGACGGCAGATGGACACGCAGGAGGGTCTACGCACGGTCCAACTATGCCAGCAGTGTGTGTGTGTTTGTGTGTGTGTGTTCTGGCAATGCTGACTTAATGGGGACATCGCTCTGTTTACACCTCTTTGTGTGAATTAAGCAAAATTATTTAAATGTAGTCCCCCTGAACTATATTAACTCTTTGTCCCCAGCACATTACTTCATCAATCAAGAGATTTAAAGACGTGTATGAGCTAACTGGGCAGTGGCAATTTTACCTCTTTTTTTTTTTTATGCCTCCACAACCTGTAGAAAGGGTGGTCCCCACAAGTCCTGAACAACAACTTGGTACCCATTCCAAATGATAACCAGTGTTTGTGTGTTGATTGATTGATTGATTGATTGATACTTTTATTAGTGGATTGCACAGTACAGTACATATTCCGTACAATTGACCACTAAATGGTAACACCCCAATAAGTTTTTCAACTTGTTTAAGTCGGGGTCCACGTTAATCAATTCATGGTGTGTGTGTGTTTTGGCAATGCTTACTTAATGGGGACATCGCACTGTTTACACAGTCATTTTGGGGGACCTCTGACGGTATGGGGACCTGTTTCTTTAGTCCCCATACCGTCAGAGGTCCCCTAAAGGTGAATATGTAAACAGAGCGATTTCCCCATAAAGTATGCATTGCCAAAAGCCGCACGCACGCACGCACGCACGCACGCACACACACGCACACACACGCACACACACGCACACACGCACACACACACACACACTATCATTTAGACCTTTTTAAATGACAGTCAGATCCATTCTGAAGATGCCTGAGTGATTTTTAAGCTTTAGCCCATAAAACATGTTTACTGGTTAGTTTGAGTGTGAGACATCAATTTTTACTTTTATTATATTAATTATGCAAACTTATTTAAATTTGGTCCCCATGAACCATATTAACTCTTTTCCCCAGGGTCCCCAGTAAGTATGATCAGCACATTACTTCATCAGTCCAGAGATTTGAAGACTTGTATGAGGTAACTGGGCATTGGACATTTTACCTCATTTTTTTGCCTCCACAACCTGTAGAAAGGGTGGTCCCCACAAGTCCTGAACGACAACTTGGTCCCCAGTCCAAATGATAACCAGTGTGTGTGTGTGTGTTTTGCCAATGCTTACGTAATGGGGACATCGCTCTTTTTACACAGTCACCTTTAGGGGGACGTTTAACGGTATGGGGACCAAAGAAACAGGTCCTCTAAAGGGAAACCTTTTTAAATGATAGTCAGATCCATTCTTAAGAAGCGTAAGTGATTTTTAAGCTTTGGCCCATAAAACATGTTTACTGGTTAGTTTGAGTGTGAGACATTTATTATTACATTTATTATTTCAATTATGCAAAATGATTTCAATTTGGTCCCCATGAACCATATTAACTCTTTTTCCCCAGGGTCCCCAGTAAGTATGATCAGCACATTACTTCATTAATCCAGAGATTTAAAGACGTGTATGAGGTAACTGGGCATTGGACATTTTACCTAATTTTTTTTGCCTCCACAACCTGTAGAAAGGGTGGTCCCCACAAGTCCTGAACGACAACTTGGTCCCCAGTCCAAATGATAACAAGTGTGTGTGTGTGTGTTTTGCCAATGCTTACGTAATGGGGACATCGCTCTTTTTACACAGTCACCTTTAGGGGGACGTTTAACGGTATGGGGACCAAAGAAACAGGTCCTCTAAAGGGAAACCTTTTTAAATGATAGTCAGATCGATTCTTAAGATGCGTAAGTGATTTTTAAGCTTTGGCCCATAAAACATGTTTACTGGTTAGTTTGAGTGTGAGACATTAATTATTACATTTATTATTTTAATTATGCAAAATGATTTAAATTTGGTCCCCATGGATCATATTAACTCTTTTTCCCCAGGGTCCCCAGTAAGTATGATCAGCACATTACTTCATCAATCCAGAGATTTAAAGACGTGTATGAGCTAACTGGGCAGTGGCAATTTTACCTCATTTTTTTATGCCTCCACAACCTGTAGAAAGGGTGGTCCCCACAAGTCCGGCTCAATAACTTGGTCCCCAGTCCAAATGATAACCAATATGTGTGTGTGTGTTTTGGCAATGCATACTTAATGGGGACATCTCTCTGTTTACACAGTCACCTTTAGGGGACTTCGGACGGTATGGGGACCAAAAAAACAGGTCCTCTAAAGGGAAACCTTTTTAAATGATAGTCAGATCCATTCTGAGGATGCCTGAGTGATTTTTAAGCTTTGGCCCATAAAACATGTTTACTGGTTAGTTTGAGTGTGAGACATTAATTATTACATTTATTATTTTAACTATGCAAACTTATTTAAATTTGGTCCCCATGAACCATATTAACTCTTTTTCCCTAGGGTCCCCAGTAAGTATGATCATCACATTACTTCATTAATCCAGAGATTTAAAGACGTGTATGAGCTAACTGGGCAGTGGCAATTTTACCTCATTTTTTTATGCCTCCACAACCTGTAGAAAGGGTGGTCCCCACAAGTCCTGAACAATAACTTGGTCCCCAGTCCAAATGATAACCAGTGGGTGTGTTTTGCCAATGCTTACTTAATGGGGACATCGCTCTGTTTACACAGTCACCTTTAGGGGACTTCGGACGGTATGGGGACCAAAAAAACAGGTCCTCTAAAGGGAAACCTTTTTAAATGATAGTCAGATGCATTCTGAAGATGCCTACTGTAAGTGATTTTTAAGCTTAGGCCCTCCACAACCCCTAGAAAGGGTGGTCCCCACAAGTCCTGATCAAAAATATGGTGTGTGTGTGCGTATAAGTGTGTTACAACACCCACACACAATCATTTTCGCCTTCTTTCTCTGGCCGAGGCTGTTATCGCTTCCAAACACAATGCATCATGGTTACACGAGGGCACTGGGAGGAAAAGTGTGTAATGACATTGCAAGGTGGGCAGCAGGTGAGTACGTGCGTGTCACCTTCAGCACCAGCTGTGTCAGCGTAGAGGTGATAAGTTCCGGGTCTACATGATGCGCCACCCCCGCACACGAGGCGACAATGTGTGTCAGAATAATTGACTCAAAGTTATCACAAAACTTTATGTTGCCAAGAGTTCCCGGCAAGAGGACAAAAACTTTCTTTGATCCTACCAAACAAAAATATTGTAAACCCAACTGTGTAGGATGGGGAGCGACATGAAGGTTCTGTTTCTTTGATGTATTGTAATCCACATCTTTTTTTATTTTCCTGAAGGAACTCTCCTTAAGGAATCAATAAAGTACCATCAATCCATCTATAAAAATATGTTGTCTTGACCCGAGAACTACAAAGCGGAAGTAAGCAGGACCGGACTCCCCTACAGGCGACCTTTTCTTTAAACTGTTCTACAAACAAAGGCAATGGCTGTTTATGACCCGGGCTTCACGGTGGAAGAGGGGTTAGTGCGTCTGCCTCACAATACTAAGTTCCTGCAGTCCTGGGTTAAAATCCAGGCTCGGGATCTTTCTGTTCTCCCCGTGAATGCGTGGGTTTCCTCCGGGTACTACGGCTTCCTCCCACTTCCAAAGACATGCACCTGGGGATAGGTTGATTGGCAACACTAAATTGGCCCTAGTGTGTGAATGTGAGTGTGAATGTTGTCTGTCTATCTGTGTTGGCCCTGCGATGAGGTGGCGACTTGTCCAGGGTGTACCCCGCCTTCCGCCCGATTGTAGCTAAGATAGGCGCCAGCGCCCCCCCGCCACCCCAAAAAAGGGAATAAGCGGTAGAAAAATGGATGGATGGATGTTTATGACCCCCCTCCCTTAGAAACACCTGTTGCCATGTAATCAGGGAAAGTCCAAACAAATATTTCGTCAGAGCGTGGTGGAACTGTACAAAGAGTACAGTCCAGACGTTTCTCCTCATTGAGCCAAATTTAATTCAGTCTTTGTTTAATTCCTTGCTTCTTGTCTTGTTTAATAGAAGTCATCAGTGTTTGAACCTGACAATGTGCAATGTTCCTGCTTTCCCCGAACGGACGCGTCTCTCCTCACCTTGAACTCCAGCTCCATGGCGGTGACCGTCTCGCCGGATGGCGGCTGCGTCAGTTTCTGGATGTGGGCGTAGAGGTTGCGCGCCGGCACCTCCGTGTTGCCGCAGGTGGCCGCCTCCAGCAGCGCCTCGTGGATGAAGATGTACTGGTCCTCGGTTTGCACCATGTAGTTCCTCTGGGCCCGCATGCATGTCACGTGGCCGTAAATGTCCACTGACTTCTCGTGCTTCATGCGCTCCAGCATCGCATCGATGACGATGAAGCAGCCCGTCCTGCCGACGCCGGCGCTACACGTTGGACAGAAATATTAATAATAAGAACAATAACAAATTATTTTTATCATCATCAATGTGTCTCGCTTACTACATATTTGACCTGATTCTCTTTACTATATAATACATGCAGACTGCCTTTACCGCGTTACAATTGTTCATCTGCATTTCATAATGAATTTAATTTTTCCTCTCGACAGTTATTCATGAAAATCACCACCTTGCACATTTTCTTTGCACTAAAACAGTGCAACATATGTTCAACAGTACGGGGTCTCCGTTGTGGTATTTTAGGCTTCATATTGCGCCACATATTTTCCATGGGAGACATGTCTGGACTACAGGCAAGCCAGTCTAGTACCCGCACACTTTTACTATAAAGCCACACTGTTGTAAGACGTGGCTTGGCATTGTCTTGCTCAAATAAGCAGGGGCGTCCATTATAACGTTGCTTGGATGGCAACATATGCTGCTCCAAAACCTGTATGTACCTTTAACTATTAATGGTGCCTTTACAGATGTTTAAGTTACCCATGCCTTGGGCACTAATGCACCCCCATACCTTCACTGATGCTGGATTTTGAACTTTGCGCCTATAACAGTGCGCATGGTTCCTCTCCTCTTTGGTCTGAAGGACACAATGTCCATGGTCAACAATTTGAAATGTGGACTCGTCGGATCACAGAAACCTTTTCCACTTTGCATCAGCCCATCTTAGATGATCTCGGGCCCAGGAAAGCCGACAGTGTTTCTGGATGTTGTTGATAAATGGCTTTCGCTTTGCGTAGTAGAGCTTTAACTTGCACTTACAGATGTAGCGACAAACTGTATTTAGTGACAGTGGTTTTCTGAAGTGTTCCTGAACACATGTGGTGATATCCTTTAGAGATTGATGTCGGGTTTTTAATATGGTGCCGTCTGAGGGATCGAAGGTCACGGTCATTCAATGTTGGTTTCCGGCCATGCCGCTTACGTGGAGTGATTTCTCCAGATTCTATGAACCTTTTGATGATATTATGGAGCGTAGATGTTGAAATCCCTAGATTTCTTGCAATTGCACTTTAATAAACGTTGTTCTTAAACTGTTTGACTATTTGCTCACGCAGTTGTGGACAAAGGGGTGTACCTCGCCCCATCCTTTCTTGTGAAAGACTGAGCATTTTTTAGGAAGCTGTTTTTATACCCAATCATGGCACCCACCTGTTCCCAATTAGCCTGCACACCTGTGGGATGTTCCAAATAAGTGTTTGATGAGCATTCCTCAACTTTATCAGTATTTTTTGCCACCTTTCCCAACATCTTTGTCACGTGTTGCTGGCATCAAATTCTAAACTTAATGATTATTTGCAGGAAAAAATAAATGTTTATGAGTTTGAACATCAAATATGTTGTCTTTGTAGCATATTCAACTGAATATGGCTTGAAAAGGATTTGCAAATCATTGTATTCTGTTTATATTTACATCTAACACAATTTCCCAACTCATATGGAAACGTGGTTTGTACAAATAAATCCTCCCAAAATACAGTAACCACGAACAATCAGACAAACAAAACCTGTGTTTCAGTTTTTCCACAGCATCTGATGTTAGAAAACAGGTGTGTGGAGTTAGTTGTGACTCCCACCTGCAGTGGACCACCATGGGCCCGGCATCCGGAGGATTGCAGGCCTTGACGCGCCTCAGGAAGGCCAGGATGGGAGTGGGATACTCAGGCACTCCGTGGTCCGGCCAGGCCATGAACTGGAACTGCCGCATCTCTCGTTTCTCGCTGGAGCCGTTCTGCAAGAGATTTCCTGGGAGTGACTACATGCTTGACGGATCATGCTCGGCTGAAATATTCCAACACTTATAAAGGTCAAAGTGTTCCGGTGACACTCGAGCCGACGTTCATTTTGAAAAGCACCAGCGATTTAATTGTCAGACGTTCTCGCTATTCCAACAAAAAGTCTTGATTGGAGTCACGGCCGTGATAATGCGCTCTACTTTCGCCGCGAAGCTTTGGGTGCAGATAACGTGGACACATTTTAAGTGGAAACCCCCCGTGCAGTTTCTCGGGGAAAAGGTTTGGCGACATTGTCTTTGTTGCTGATTGAATTGGAGAAACTTCTCCGGCTTTGGATTGGATTTAATTAGCGAAGTTAATAGCGTTTGAAAAAAGAGGAATGGGAGTGACAGAGCGCCGTCCCTGCACTGAAATATAGAATCTCACAGACAAAGAACGGGAAGAAACTCTTGGAAGAACCCAACAAACAAAGAACGGAGAAAACTCTTAGAACAATCAAATGAATCATAAACTCTCAGAAGAATCTAACGAAGAAAAAAGCTAGAGGAATCTGTTGGAATAATCCACCAAACAAAAATATTGGAAAAATCCAACAAAGAACTCTTGGAAGACTTGCTTAGGTCATCCTGTTGCTCAGAGTATAGACTTTAAAACAGCTTGTGTACAAATCTAGACCAAGTTCATGGTCTAGCGCTGAAATACACCTCTGACAGGTTCGAACCATCTCGGGCTCTGAGAACCTCTGCGAGCCTCCTGCTGGTGCCCAGAATCAGGACGAAACTGTCATGGTCTGTGATCCGGATCATGGCTCACCTGCACTGGCTACCTGTGCACTTAAGATGTGACTTTAAGGTTTTACTACTTAAATATAAAATACTACACGGTCTAGCTCCATCCTTTCTTGCTGATTGTATCGTACCATATGTCCCGGCAAGAAATCTGCCTTTAAAGGACTCTGGCTTATTAGTGATTCCCTGAGCCCAAAAAAAGTCTGCGGGCTATAGAGCATTTTCTATTCGGGCTCCAGTACTCTGGTTCAGTTCGAGATGCTACCTCAGTAGAAGCATTTAAATCTCACCTTAAAACTCATTTGTATACTCTAACCTTTAAATAGACCCCCTTTTTAGACCAGTTGATCTGCCGTTTTTTTCTTTTTCTTCTCTGCGGGGCCATGGACGAAGTACTGGTTTTCCAGAGTCGGGACCCAGGATGCACCGCTCGCCTGTGCATTGGTTGGGGACATCTCTGCGCTGCATAGCCGCCTCCACTTGGGATGGTCTCCTGCTGGCTCCACTATGGACGGGACTCTCGCTACTATATTGGATCCACTAAGGACTGGACTCTCACCGTTATGTTGGTTCCACTATGGACTGGACTCTCACTATTATGTTAGATCCACTATGGACTGGACTCTCACTATTATGTTAAATCCACTATGGACTGGACTCTCACTATTATGTTAGATCCACTATGGACTGGACTCTCACTATTATATTAGATCCACCATGGACTGGACTCTCACACTATTATGGTAGATCCACTATGGACTGGATTCTAACTATTATGTTAGATCCACTATGGACTGGACTCTCGCACTATTATGTTAGATCCATAATGGACTGGACTCTCACTATTATGTTAGATCCACACTCTCACACTATTATGTTGGATCCATTATGGACTGGACTCTCACTATTATGTTAGATCCACAATGGACTGGACTCTCACTCTTATGTTGGATCCAGTATGGACTGGACTCTCACTATTATATTATATCCACTATTTACTGGACTCTCACACTATTATGTTAGATCCACTATGGACTAGACTCTTCCACTATTAACTAGATCCACTATGGACAGGACTCTTGCTACTATATTGGATCCACTATGGACTGGACTCTCACCGTTATGTTGGATCCACTATGGACTGGACTTTCACAATATCATGTTAGACCCGCTCGACATCCATTGCTTTCGGTCCCCCCTGGTCTCCTCCAAGTTTTCTCATAGTCCCTGTCACCGACGTCCCACTGCGGTGAGTTTTTCTTTGCCCTTACGTGGGCTCTGTACCGAGGATGTCGTCATGGTTTGTGCAGCCCTTTGAGACCCTTGTGATTTAGGGCTATATAAATAAACATCGATTTATTGATTGACGATGTTCTGGTTATGTTCTGTTAGTTTTTGACTCTCTTAGTTCCTGTTTTGTGCACTCCTGGGTTTATTTTGGTCACCATGGGGATTAACTTGGTTCGCCTGCCTCCGGTTAGTGGTCGCACGCTCAGCTGCTGTCAACCACTAATCAGAGAGCTATTTCTTCACCTTGGTCACCACGCTCAGTCTGGCGTCATTGTTTGCACCTGTTACTTGAGTTTTGCCTTGTCTCTAGTTCATGCTAAGTGTTTGCTTCATGCCATGTATAGCCTCAACAACCTGGAGCTGAACGCCCAGAAAACAGTGGAGATGATCTTGGACTTCAGGAAAGTCAAAACCCCACCATCCCCCGCCCCTAACCCTGATTGACTCTCCCACACCCCCTGTCTCCAATGTGGTCTCAGTCCGTTTCTTGGGCACCACCATCACCCGGGACCTCAAGTGGGAGCCGACCATCAGCTCCCTCATCAAGAAGGCCCAGCAGAGGATGGACTTCCTGCGGCAGCTGAGGAAACTCAAGGTGCCGACCGGGACGCTGGTGCAGTTCTACTCGGCCTTCACCGAGTCCATCCTCACCTCCGCCATCACCGTGTGGTTCCCCGGCACCACGAGCATGGACTGCAGTGCATGGTACTTAGTGCTGAGAAGGTGATTGGCTGCAAACTCCCACCCCTCCAGGACCTGTTCTCCTCCATGACCAGGAGGCGTGTGGATAGGATCACAGCTGACTCTTTTCACCCTGGACACAAACTATTCTCCCCTCTCCCCCCCTGGGCAGGAGACTACGGTCCATCCAGACCCACAACTCCCGCCACCTGAACAGTTTTTTCCCCTCGGCCAAAAACAATAACAAGAACTGATAGCTCAGTTGCAGGTCATGTTATTCTATTCTGTGTTTTATGTTGCACCATTGCACCAAGTAAAATTCCTAGTTTGTGAACCCCGTACTCAAAGTGAAGTGAAGTGAATTATATTTATATAGCGCTTTTCTCAAGTGACTCAAAGCGCTTTACATAGTGACACCCAATATCTAAGTTACACTTAAACCAGTGTGGGTGGCACTGGGAGCAGGTGGGTAAAGTGTCTTGCCCAAGGACACAACGACAGTAACTACGAGGCACAAGCGGGAATCGAACCTGCAACCCTCAAGTTGCTGGCCCGGCCACTCTACCAACCGAGCTATGCCGCCAAACAATGGCAATAAAAACTATTCTGATTCTGATTTTAATCCCAAAAAAAAACATGCATCTAAAGTTGCAAAACCCCATTAGAAATTTGAACCCGCCTACCTTTTTTGGGGGCTTTTTGGGTCATCTAATCATACAAACCCCGTTTCCATATGAGTTGGGAAATTGTGTTGGATGTAAATATAAACGGAATACAATGATTTGCAAATCCTTTTCAACCCATATTCAATTGAATGCACTACAAAGACAAGATATTTGATGTTCAAACTCATAAACTTTATTTTTTTTTGCAAATAATAATTAACTTTGAATTTAATGGCTGCAACACGTGCCAAAGTAGTTGGGAAAGGGCATGTTTATCACCTTTTCTTTTAACAACACTCAATAAACGTTTGGGAACTGAGGAAACTAATTGTTTAAGCTTTGAAAGTGGAATTATTTCCCATTCTTGTTTTATGTAGAGCTTCAGTCCTTCAACAGTCCGGGGTCTCCGCTGTCGTATTTTACGCTTCATAATGCGCCACACATTTTCTATGGGAGACAGGTCTGGACTGCAGGCAGGCCAGGAAAGTACCCGCACTATTTCTTTTGTGAAGCCACGCTGTTGTAACAAGTGCTGAATGTGGCTTGGAATTGTCATGCTGAAATAAGCAGGGGCGTCCATATAAAAGACAGCGCGTAGATGGCAGCATATGTTGTTCCAAAACCTGTCTGTATCTTTCAGCATTAATGGTGCCTTCACAGATGTGTAAGTTACCCATGCTTTGGGCACTAATGCACCCCCATACCATCACAGATTCTGGCTTTTGAACTTTGCGTCGATAACAGTCTGGAGGGTTCGCTTCCCCTTTGGTCTGGATGACACAATGTCGAATATTTCCAAAAACAATTTGAAATGTGGACTTGTCAGACCACAGAACACTTTTCCACTTTGCATCAGTCCATCCTAGATGATCTCGGGCCCAGAGAAGCCGGTGGCGTTTCTGGATGTTGTTGATAAATGGCTTTCGCTTTGCATAGTAGAGCTTTACCTTGCACGTACTGATGTAGTGACAAACTGTATTTAGTGACAGTGGTTTTCTGAAGTGTTCCTGAACACATGTGGTGATATCCTTTAGAGATTGGTGTCGGTTTTTAATGCAGTCTGAGGGATGGAAGGTTACGGTCATTCAATGTTGGTTTCCGGCCATGCCGCTTACGTGGAGTGATTTCTCCAGATTCTCTGAACCTTTTGATGATATTATGGAGCGTAGATGTTGAAATCCCTAAATTTCTTGCAATTGCACTTTGAAAAACGTTGTTCAAAAACTGTTTGACTATTTGCTCATGCAGTTGTGGACAAAGGGGTGTACCTCGCCCCATCCTTTCTTGTGAAAGACTGAGCATTTTTGGGAAGCTGTTTTTATACGTAATCATGCATCCACCTGTTCCCAATTAGCCTGCACACCTGTGGGATGTTCCAAATAACTGTTTGATGAGCATTCCTCAACTTTATCAGTATTTATTGCCACCTTTCCCAACATCTTTGTCACGTTTTGCTGGCATCAAATTCTAAAGTTAATGATTATTTGGAAACAAATAATTATGTTTATAAAAGGTGATGTAACACAGTGGTGAACATGCCCTTTCCCAACTACTTTGTCACGTGTTGCAGCCATGAAATTCTAAAGTTAATGATTATTTGCAAACAAATAAATGTTTATGAGTTTGAACATCAAATATGTTGTCTTTGTAGCATATTCAACTGAATATGGGTTGAAAATGATTAGCAAATCATTGTATTCTGTTTATATTTACATCTAACACAATTTCCCAACTCATATGGAAACGGGGTTTGTACTTGTGACCGAGTAAAAAGGGAACTCTTTGAAGTAAGAACAAAACCTGGTGCAGTCAAAACACGGTGGTAAAATGTTGAGGTTTATGGTTTTTCTGAGTCGATTACCTTGTAGAGCGCGAAAGTGCGCACGCTGTAAGTGGCCAACTCCACCGTGTCCAGCATGGTGACCTGGATCATCCCGTAGGTCTCGGTCCCTCGCGACGGCCAGTACTGGTCGCACTTCACCTGGCGGGTCAACAGAGAGAGGAGGCCAGCTGTCAGAGGCGGGAAAGCGCGGCGCTGATTAACGGGGAGGGGAACGTCGGCGGGGTCGCTGGCGGGGTCTCATTAAAAGATGAAGCGGCCTCCATGTCCGCGTGAAGCACGCTTGAAAAAAGGCCACTTTGTCCCTTTTTTTGCAGGCTGTGATCATTCCCCATGAGCTGGCTGCCAGGTGGCCTGATGGCAATTATTACTCAGGAAGTGAAAATATGAACAGCTTGTGAGAAGACTGTGTGGATATTTATTGGATATTTGCTCATCCAAACCAGCCTTTGTGCACCTGGCTGAACAAAACACTACCATGTACCCCACCGGGCATCCTGCATTGTTTAGGTACAGTACCTGTCAAAATGAAACTGCTACAAAGAAATATATCGATTTTTATTTTAGTTGTTGCGTGTATGATTTAATGTTAAAAAAAAATTACTGAAAATAAAGAAATAATAGTATTTTTATAAAAGATAAATAATAAATGACTGGACTCACACACTATTATGTTAGAACTATGGACTGGACTTTTACTATTATGTTAGATCCACTATGGACTGGACTCTCACTATTATGTTAGATCCACTATGGACTAAACTATCACACTATTATGTTAAATCCATTATGGACTGGACTCTTACTATTATGATAGATCCACTAAGGACTGGACTATCAAAATATTATGTTAGATCCACTATGGACTGGACTCTCACTATTATGTTAGATCCACTATGTACTGGACTGTCTCACTATTATGTTAGATCCACTATGGACTGGACTGTCTCACTATTATTTTAGATTGACTATGGACTGGACTGTCTCACTATTATGTTAGATCCACTATGGACTGGACTCTCACATTATTATGTTAGATCCACTATGGACTGGACTCTCACACAGTTATGTTAGATCCACTATGGACTGGACTCTCACACTATTATGTTAGATCCATTATGGACTGGACTCTTACTATTATGTTAGATCCACTATGGACTAGACTCTCACTATTATGTTAGATCCACTATGGACTGGACTCTCACACAGTTATGTTAGATCCACTATGGACTGGACTCTCACACTATTATGTTAGATCCACTATGGACTGGACTTTCACACTAGTATGTTAGATCCATTATGGACTGAACTCTTACTATCATGTTAGTTCCACTATGGACTGGACTCTCACTATTATGTTAGATCCACTATGGACTGGACTCTCACTATTATGTTAGATCCACTATGGACTGGACTCTCACTATTATGTTAGATCAACTATGGACTGGACTCTCACTATTATATTAGATCCACTATGGACTGGACTCTCACTATTATGTTAGATCCACTATGGACTGGACTCTCACTATTATGTTAGATCCACTATGGACTGGACTCTCACTATTATGTTGGATCCACTATGGACTGGACTCTCACACTCTAACCACAAAAGGAGACTGGAAAACAACTGCTTTGAGTCATAACTTAAACTTTAGTGTTGAACTAAAAAGGTAGTCTCTTCTCAAGGATAGGGCTATCACGTTTGCAGGGAGGTAATGGGTCCTGTTTTTTATAGTGGTATGACTCAGCTGGGGGATTGAACTCACCACCTACAGATCTCAGGGCGGACACTCCAACCAAAAAAGGAGATGTTCGCGTGTAAGTGTCTGGAAAACAACTGATTTAAGTCATAGCTTACATGTTGGCGTTGAGCTTGACAGGTAGTCTCTTCTCAAGGATAGGGCTATCACTTTTGCATGGAGGTAATGGGTCCCATTTTTCGAGTCTTTGGTATGACTCGGCCAACCTACCGATCTCAGGGCGGACACTCTAACCACTAGTCCACTGCGCAGGTCAAATACCGTTAGCTGTAACTTTGCTCATACGGTAAAAAAATGGAAGTTCCAGGCAATATTCTGACACTGATTTCCTTACCCGAGACTTCTCCTCCAGTCGCGTCATCATGACGATGGTGCTGGACCTCTGCTCCCACACCATCCTCCAGAAGTCGCTGAGGGTCTCAGGCAGCGGGCCTTGCGTGGCGATGTAGGCGTTCTGCTTCCGGTAGCCGTCGATGTAGTTGGCGTTGAGGTAGTCGCTGCCGGGGACGGCTGAGACAAAAGCGGGGACATCCTTGACAATCGCGGCAACGTTTTGTCTGCTCTCGAATTCAACATGAAGCAGAACTAAAGTCGTGGTCAAAAGTTTACATACACTTGTAAAGGACATAATGTCAAGGCTGTCACGGAAGGAAACACGCAGTTTTTAAAAGCCCTTTGAGTTCAAAAAACTATTTTTTTTTTCTTCATCTTTTTGCATTTTCACACATCTCTGAAAGAGACGCCCGCCCTAAAGCCAGTCCCAACCCAAAATGGTCAGAAAGTTGTACATGTACAAACCCTGTTTCCATATGAGTTGGGAAATTGTGTTAGATGTAAATATAAACAGAATACAATGATTTGCAAATCCTTTTCAACCCATATTCAGTTGAATTTGCTACAAAGACAACATATTTGATGTTCAGACTGATAAACATAATTTTATTTTTGCAAATAATCATTAACTTTAGAATTTGATGCCAGCAACACGTGACAAAGTAGTTGGGAAAGGTGGCAATAAATACCGATAAAGTTGAGGAATGCTCATCAAACACTTATTTGGAACATCCCACAGGTGTGCAGGCTAATTGGGAACAGGTGGGTGCCATGATTGGGTATAGAAACAGCTTCCCAAAAATTGCTCAGTCTTTCACAAGAAAGGATGGGGCGAGGTACACCCCTTTGTCCACAACTGTGTGAGCAAATAGTCAAACAGTTTAAGAACAACGTTTCTCAAAGTGCAATTGCAAGAAATTTAGGGATTTCAACATCTACGCTCCATAATATCATCAAAAGGTTCAGAGAATCTCGAGAAATCACTCCACGTAAGCGGCATGGCCGGAAACCAACAATGAATGATCGTGACCTTCGATCCCTCAGACGGCACTGTATCAAAAACCGACATCAATCTCTAAAGGATATCACCACATGGGCTCAGGAACACTTCAGAAAACCACTGTCACTAAATAGAGTTTGCCGCTACATCTGTAAGTGCAAGTTAAAGCTCTACTATGCAAAGCCAAAGCCATTTATCAACAACATCCAGAAACGCCGCTGGCTTCTCTGGGCCCGAAGTCATCTAAGATGGACTGATGCAAAGTGGAAAAGTGTTCTGTGGTCTGACGAGTACACATTTCAATTGTTTTTGGAAATATTCGACATGGTGTCATCCGGACCAAAGGGTAAGCGAACTATCGACGCAAAGTTCAAAAGCCAGCATCTGTGATGGTATGGGGGTGCATTAGTGCCCAAGGCATGGGTAACTTACACATCTGTGAAGGCACCATTAATGCTGAAAGGTACATACAGGTTTTGGAACAATAAATGCTGCCATCTACGCGCCATCTTTTTCATGGACACCCCTGCTTATTTCAGCAAGACAATGCCAAGCCACATTCAGCATGTGTTACAACAGCGTGGCTTCGTAAAAAAAGAGAGCGGATACTTTCCTGGCCTGCCTGCAGTCCAGACCTGTCTCCCATGGAAAATGTGTGGCGCATTATGAAGCGTAAAATACGACAGCGGAGACCCCGGACTGTTGAACGACTGAAGCTCTACATAGAACAAGAATGGGAAAGAATTCCACTTTCAAAGCTTCAACAATTAGTTTCCTCAGTTCCCAAATTTTTATTTAGTGTTGTTAAAAGAAAAGGTGATGTAACACAGTGGTGAACATGCCCTTTCCCAACTACTTTGGCACGTGTTGCAGCCATGAAATTCTAAATTAAAGATTATTTGCAAAAAAAAATAAAGTTTATGAGTTTGTGCATCAAATATGTTGTCTTTGTAGCATATTCAACTGAATATGGGTTGAAAAGGATTTGCAAATCATTGTATTCTGTTTATATTTACATCTAACACAATTTCCCAACTCCTATGGAAACGGGGTTTGTACATGTAAACAATCTATGGTGAGTTCAAGGACGGCTGAAATTAGTCGGACAAAACGGCGCTTGCCAAATACTCTCATCAGTGGAGCATGTTTAACATAAACCGTGGGATTTCCAACACTTAAGAACGTCTTTCCGTGCCAGCGTCTGTTATCATTATATGATTGGAAACTCAAGACAGCCACGGCGTCATGTTCTTTACAAGTCTACGTCAACTTTTGACCGCCACTGTACTTATTTATCGAAGCACACAAACGGCGCCCGCACTCCAAGTCAGTAATCGAAGCGAGGTCTCGGAGGTGGAGTGTGCGGAGTCACCGCCGTCCTTACCGTCCACGGAGGTCAGCACCACTCTGGAGTGGTCGTAGGCGATGACGTTGGCGTAGCGGTTCTTTGGTTTGTTCACTTCCATGTTGGAGTTCTCCCAAGTAAACTGCTGGCCCGGGTCGATGGACTGCGAAAGGAACATAAAGAACAAAAAAGGATCAGTACGTCTGGTGCGGATCAGACAAGTGGTGAACAAAGTCCGACGACCCTGACAGGAGACCTTGGCGACAGCCTTGAAGCTTCACTTGATTTTTCACTGTTCTGAGATCAGTCCTTTCATGTCGTCTCCCTAACAATGCCCGACCCCCCCCCCCCAATCCCCCTTTTTACGCCCGGCGCCATTTGTCTCCGAGAAGGCGCTAGATTGCATAGGTATTGATCGGCCGGGGATGTGAGACGGCGTCCCCACTGTCCCCGAGTCGCTCGGCTCGATGGTGTCAGAGTCTTTTGTTATTCGGCATCGATTGGACTCGCTGCTGAAACATGTTGGCTGATTCCCAGCACCTTCCTCGCACATTCCTCCACCTCTTGAAGTTTGAAGCTTTTAATTTGGAATCGAATGTCAATTTCAGTACAAACGATATCTGTACTAAGTCAATCAATGTTTACTTATAGAGCCCTAAATCACCAGTGTCTCAAAGGGCTGCACAAGCCACAACGACATCCTCGGCTCAGATCCCACATCAGGGCAAGGAAAAACTCAAACCAATGTGGATCTAGATCACAGTGTGAGAGTCCAGTCCATAGTGGATCTAACATAATAGTGAGAGTCCAGTCCATAGTGGATCTAACATAATATTGTGAGAGTCCAGTCCATAGTGGATCTAACATATTAGTGAGAGTGCAGTCCATAGTGGACCTAACATAATATTGTGAGAGTCCAGTCCATAGTGGATCTGACATAATATTGTGAGAGTCCAGTCCATAGTGGATCCAAAATAATAGTAAGATTCCAGCCCATAGTGTATCTAACATAATAGTGTAAGAGTCCAGTCCATAGTGGATCTAAAATAATAGCGAGAGTCCAGTCCGTAGTGGATCTAACATAATAGTGTAAGAGTCCAGTCTGTAGTGGATCTAACATATTAGTGAGAGTCCAGTCCATAGTGGATCTAACATAATAGTGTGAGAGTCCAGTCCATAGTGGATCTAACATAATAGTGTGAGAGTCCAGTCCATAGTGGATCTAACATAATATTGTGAGAGTCCAGTCCATAGTGGATCCAAAATAATAGTAAGAGTCCAGCCCATAGTGGATCTAACATAATAGTGTAAGAGTCCAGTCCATAGTGGATCTAACATAATAGCGAGAGTCCAGTCCATAGTGGATCTAACATAACAGTGTAAGAGTCCAGTCTGTAGTGGATCTAACATAATAGTGAGAGTCCAGTCCATAGTGGATCTAACATAATAGTGTAAGAGTCCAGTCTGTAGTGGATCTAACATATTATTTAGAGTCCAATCCATAGTGGATCTAACATAATAGTGTGGGAGTCCAGTCAATATTGGGGCCAGCAGGAGATAATCTTGAGTGGAAACCCCACATCTGCGGTCCCCTCCAAGGTTTCTCATTGTTATCCCTTTTAGACCCTTGTGATTTAGGGCTATATAAATAAACATTGATTGATTGATTGATGTAATAGCAGGAATTCATTGTCACCAACATAAGGTCTCGCACACACGCACACACGCGCGCACACACACACACACACACACACACACACACACACACACACACACACACACACACACACACACACACACACACACACACACACACACACACACACACACACACACACACACACACACACACAGCTGCAATAGTTTAAAGTGCATGCAGAGCAAAATGTTGTAGGTGTTGCCCAATCAGGATACTTTAAATTCAGCTACTGCCATCTTGAGGAGTTCATTAAACACACATTCAAATTGGGGACCTATGTGGTTACTTGCAGTATCAACTTGGCAACTATAGAAGACTAATTAAATAATGGCCTTAATTAGAGTTTTCTTTTTCAGTTCAATTCAGTTTCAGTTAATTTGGACCATGCATAAAATACAATATAATTCAACACATATTACAGTTGTCTCATTACAGCAGTGTTTTTCAACCTTTTTTGAGCCAAGGCACATCTTTTACGTAGAAAAAATCCGGAGGCACACCACCAGCAGAAATCATTAAAAAACGAAACTCAGTTGACAGTAAAAAGTCGTTGGCGCAATTGTTGGACATGACTTTAAACCACAACCAAGCATGCATCAATATAGCTCTTGTCTCAAAGTAGGTGTACTGTCACCACCTGTCACATCACATCCTAACCTCCTGTGTGTAGTGTTTTACTTCTTGTCTGGCGCTCCAATTTTGACAGCTTTTTCATTTTTTTTTGGGTATTTTCCTGTAGCAGTTTCATGTCTTCCTTTGAGCGATATTTCCCGCATCTACTTTGTTTTAGCAATCAATAATATTTCAGTTGTTTTTATCCTTTTGTGGGGACATTGTTGATTGTCATGTCATGTTCGGGACGTACTTTGTGGACGCCTTCTCTGCTCCACAGTAAGTCTTTGCTGTCGTCCAGCATTCTGTTTTTCTTGACTTTCTAGCCTGTTCAGTTTTAGTTTTGTTCTGCATAACCTTCCCTAAGCTTCAATGCCTTTTCTTAGGGGCACATACTTTTTTAAAATTTTTGTTTGAACAATTAGAAACTTTTTTACCTGCACCCTGCCTCCCGCTATCTACAAAGCAGTTAGCTACCGGCTGCCACCTACTGATATGGAAGAGTATTACACGGTTCCTCTGCCGAGCTCTAGACAGCACCGACACTCAACAACAACACATCATTTGCAGACTATAATTACTTGTTTGCAGAAACCCAAATAGGTGAAATTAGATAATCTCCCACGGCACAGTGGTTGAAAAACACTGCATTACAGCACGTCCGAGGGGATAGGATTAAATAAAGCTTTCTCCTACTCCTTTTCATACCATAGCAATCGTATCCTATTTCCTATTCACATAACAGTAAACAAATAAATAACAGATACATAATATACCACTGCGATGAGGTGGCGACTTGTCCAGGGTGTACCACCACCTTCCGCCCGATATATCTGAGATAGGCACCAGCGCCCCCCGTGACCCCAGAGGGAATAAGTGGTAGAAAATGGATGGATATATATATATATATATATATTTATTTAATTATATATGCACATTATTTTTTTTAAATCCTGCACTACCATGAGCTTATGTAACGACATTTTGTTCTTATCTGTGCTGTAAAGTTCAAATTTTAATGACAATACAAAGGAAGTCTAAATCTAAGTCTACTTTATGTTGTGTATTTTTTTATATGAGATGTCCAATTTCCAACGTGTGGTACGTTTACAATTTAAAAACACTTTAATATGCAATCGGGCGTCTAGCTGCCGATGTAAACAAACCACCATAAAAACATTTTTTAGGGAATAAGCGGTAGAAAAATGGATGGATTTTTTTTTTTTTTTTAATAAAAACACCTGAAATCAGTTTAAACGGCCCCCGAGGCGTGAGGCCAGCAAAGGGCAAGCGGGACAATGACAGAGTGCCACAAACTGCTGCTTCTGGGATGAGCGACCATCTGCTGGGACATGGAGGTGGTCTTTCCCTGGCCTGGAATGACTCGTAGTCGGGGGAGGGAAACGGAGTCGGGCCGCTTGCCACTTCCTGGTGGCCTATGATGACATGGCGTGGAGGGAGGGAACATGATGCAGGCAGATACTAGTACTATTAACACTTTACTCCATCATCACACTGGTCAGTTATTAATATGTCAACTAGGGATGCACCTATAAGTATCGGCCGCTTTACCTAAAAAGGTCTGGTGTGCCGTGCGAGATGATCTAATTTCACCTATTTGGGTTAAAAATATTTTTTTGCAAACTACTGTACATTGTGTAGGTGAACCCAGGACCATCGGCTACATTGTTGGCAGCGGTGGGACTAAACCAGACTATGCTGCAGTTAAAGAGAGACATTAGAGCAGGTCCGCCGCTCCCAGTCTGTGGAACGCTGTCCCTGACCACCTGAGGGCACCACAGACTGTGGATGCTTTTAAAAAAGGCTTAAAACAGAAGCATTTGAGTCCCATCTTAAAACTAATTTGTATACTCTAGCCTTTAAATAGACCACCTTCTTGGACCAGATGATCTGTCGATCATTTTCTTTTCTGCTCTGCCCCCCTCTCCATCGTGGAGGGGGGGGCACAGGTTTGGAGGCAACGGATGAAAGTCGGGACCCGGGGTGGGTTGGGTCTGTGCAACAGTTGGGGACATCTCTGCGCTGCTGACCTGTCTCCGCTCGGGATGGTCTCCTGCTGGCCCCACTATGGACTGGACTCTCATACTATTATGTTAGATCCACTATGGACTGGACTCTCACTATTATCTTAGATCCACAATGGACTGGACTCTCACACTATTATGTTAGATCCACTATGGACTGGACTCTCATACTATTATGTTAGATCCACTATGGACTGGACTCTCACTATTATGTTAGATCCACTATGGACTGGCCTCTCACTATGATGTTAGATCCACTATGGACTGGACTCTCACTCTTATGTTAGATCCACTATGGACTGGACTCTCACTCTTATGTTAGATCCACTATGGACTGGACTCTCACTATTATGTTAGATCCACTATGGACTGGACTCTCACTATTATGTTAGATCCACTATGGACTGGACTCTCACACTATTATGTTAGATCCACTATGGACTGGACTCTCACTAATATGTTAGATCCACTATGGACTGGACTCTCACACTATTATGTTAGATCCACTATGAACTGGACTCTCACTATTATGTTAGATCCACTATGGACTGGACTCTCACTATTATGTTAGATCCACTATGGACTGGACTCTCACAATATTATGTTAGAACCACTATGGACTGGACTTTCACACTATTATGTTAGATCCACTATGGACTGGACTCTCACTATTATGTTAGATCCACTATGGACTGGACTCTCACTATTATGTTAGATCCACTATGGACTGGACTCTCACTATTATGTTAGATCCACTATGGACTGGACTCTCACAATATTATGTTAGAACCACTATGGACTGGACTTTCACACTATTATGGTAGATCCACTCGAAGTCCATTACACGGTTGCCCAGGGGTGGGTCCCCACATATGTGGTCCTCTCCAAGGTTTCTCATTGTCATCCCATTGGGTTGAGTTTTTCCTTGCCCTGATGTGGGCTCTGAACCGAGGATGTCGTTGTGGCTTGTGCAGCCCTTTGAGACACTCGCGATTCAGGGCTATATAAATTAACATTGATTGAATGATAAAAACCCTTCTTTTTAAAAAAGATTTTTTTCTGATTGTTCTCGCTATTAGAATGTTCTAGTTTTTATTTTGTTTTCTTTCTTTCTTTATTTATTTATTCATGCATTTATTTATTTATTCATTTTTATTTTAATGCACTGTAGCACTTTGAGGTTGTTTGCTCAATGTAAAGTTCTTTTACAAATAAAATCTATTATTTTTACGCCAGGGGTCACCAACCTTTTTGAAACCAAGAGCTACTTCTTGGGTACTGATTAATGCGAAGGGCTACCAGTTTGATACACACTTCAATAAATTGCCAGAAATAGCCAATTTGCCCAATTAACCTTCAATAAATACATCTATGGGTATTTCTGTCTGTCATTCCGTCGTATATATTTTTTTCTTTTACGGAAGGTTTTTTTTAGAGAATAATTTATGAAAAAAAAAAAACACTTAATCGAACGGTTTAAAAGAGGAGAAAACACGAAAAAAAATGAAAATTAAATTTTCAAACATTGTTTATCTTCAATTTCGACTCTTTAAAATTAAAAATTCTACTGAGAAAAAGAAGAGAAAAAATAGCTAATTTGAATCCTTTTGAAAAAATTTAAAAAAGAATTTATGGAACATCATTAGTAATTTTTCCTGATTAAAATACATTTTAGAATTTTGATGACATGTTTTAAATAGGTTAAAATCCAATCTGCACTTTGTTATAATATATAACAAATTTGACCAAGCTATATTTCTGACTAAGACAAATCATTATTTCTTCTAGATTTTCCAGAACAAAATTTTAAAAATAAATTCAAAAGACTTTGAAATGAGATTTAAATTTGATTCTACAGATTTTTTAGATTTGCCAGAATAATCTTTTTGAATTCTAATAATAATACGTTTGAAGAAATATTTCACAAATATTCTTCGTTGAAAAAACAGAAGCTAAAATGAAGAATGAAATTAAAATGTATTTATTATTCTTTACAATAAATGAGAAACAATTTACTTGAACATTGATTTAAATTGTCAGGAAAGAAGAGGAAGGAATTTAAAAGGTAAAAAAGTATATGTGTTTAAAAATCCTAAAATCATTTTTAAGGTTGTATTTTTTCTCAAAAATTGTCTTTCTGAAAGTTATAAGAAGCAAAGTAAAAAAAATAAATGAATTTATTTAAACAAGTGAAGACCAAGTCTTTAAAATATTTTCTTGGATTTTCAAATTCTATTTGAGTTTTGTCTCTCTTAGAATTAAAAATGTCGAGCAAAGCGAGACTGGCTTGCTAGTAAATAAATACAATTTAAAAAATAGAGGCAGCTCACTGGTAAGTGCTGCTATTTGAGCTATTTTTAGAACAGGCCAGCGGGCGACTCATCTGGTCCTTACGGGCAACTACCTTCGTGTCTTCACACTGCCCACTCGCTGCTTTTGTTGCAAGCGATAGGGGACACACCCGCCGAGTCAGAGTGGAACAAAAAAACCACACACGTATGCGGTGGTAAGCACTGCCTTGGCATCAAGGGCGGGTTCTTACCTCGTACTCCTGGGAGAAGCGCAGGCCGTCGTTGGCCTTCAGTCGCTCGATGTGGTCCGCCAGCTCCACCACGGGGATGGGCGGGTGCTCCCGCATCCCTGGGAGAACAACGGGAGAGCGGCGGTGAGTGGAGCGAAGGTCACGAGAAAGAAAATGACATCAGCGTGGACGATGAGTGGCGCTCGGGGATTGTGGGGGGCATGAGGTGGCGCCGCATGATCATTTGGTGATGCGTGGTCATGCCGAGTGAATATGGCGTGGGGTGTGGGATATGTGGGGGAGGAGCTGGGCGTGAGCATGCTCTTGTGGAAGTAGGCTGGAAAGCAAGCCTCGCTCTGGCGAGAGAGGTGTGACCGGAGTGAGAACCCGCAAGTCCCAACGGATCCGTCACACTCCTATTTCGCGAGGACGGCGTGTACGTGGACGTGTGGGGGGGTTAGTGACTGGTCACCCGACAGAAGTCATCCATCCATCCATCCATCTTCTTCCGCTTATCCGAGGTCGGGTCGCGGGGGCAACAGCCTAAGCAGGGAAGCCCAGACTTCCCTTTCCCCAGCCACTTCGTCTAGCTCTTCCCGGGGGATCCCGAGGCGTTCCCAGGTCAGCCGGGAGACATAGTCTTCCCAACGTGTCCTGGGTCTTCCCCGTGGCCTCCAACCGGTTGGACGTGCCCTAAACACCTCCCTCGGGAGGCGTTCGGGTGACATCCTGACCAGATGCCCGAACCACCTCATCTGGCTCCTCTCGATGTGAAGGAGCAGCGGCTTTACTTTGAGTTCCTCCCGGATGGCAGAGCTTCTCACCCTATCTCTAAGGGAGAGACCTGGAAACTCATTTCGGCCGCTTGTACCCGTGATCTTATCCTTTCGGTCATGACCCAAAGCTCATGACCATAGGTGAGGATGGGAACGTAGATCGACCGGTAAATTGAGAGCTTTGCCTTCCGGCTCAGCTCCTTCTTCACCACAACGGATCGGTACAACGTCCGCATTACCGAAGAGGTTGCACCGATCCGCCTGTCCATCTCACGATCCACTCTTCCCCCACTCGTGAACAAGTCTCCTAGGTACTTGAACTCCTCCACTTGGGGCAGGGTCTCCTCCCCAACCCGGAGATGGCACTCCACCCTTTTCCGGGCGAGAACCATGGACTCGGACTTGGAGGTGCTGATTCTCACTCGGCTGCAAACCGACAGAAGTCATTTCTTTGAAAATATCTCTCCTTACAATAGACTTTGCTTCGGCACAGCCTGGAGCGCTCGGCCTGAATTAAGTTCACACAACCCCCCCTACGCCCTACGCCCGGGGTAGGGAACCTATGGTTCTAGAGCCAGATGTGGCTCTTTTGATGCCCGCATCTGGCTCTCAGATAAATCTTAGCTGACCTTGCTTAACACGATGGGGCGGTATAGCTCGGTTGGTAGAGCGGCCGTGCCAGCAACTTGAGGGTTCCAGGTTCAATCCCCGCTTCGGCCATCCTAGTCACTGCCGTTGTGTCCTTGGGCAAGACACTTTACCCACCTGCTCCCAGTGCCACCCACACTGGTTTAAAAATGTAACTTAGATATCGGGTTTCACTATGTAAAGCGCTTTTGAGTCACTAGAGAAAAGCGCTATATAAATATAATTCACTTCACGATAAGTCATGAATATTTCCGCCGTGTTAAAAATAACGTTCAAATTCTAAAACATTATCACGCATTTTAATCCAACCATCTATTTTCTATCGCACCTGTTCAAAATGTCGCATTAATGTTAAGAAGAATTATATTTATTATTGGTTAACTTTAGAATAACAATGTTATTAAAAAGAAAAAGAGACTTATAATATTATCATTCTCTAAAAATGTTGGTCTTGTTTAAAAATGCACACATTTAGTTGTATTCAGTGTTAAAAAATATTATATGGCTCTCTCAGCCAAAAAGGTTCCCGACCCCTGGTGTGGGGCTTGCCCTCCTGGGGGTTCTTCAGACCACCAAGCACCGCCATGAGAGCCTGTTTCAGGGTTACAATATTGTTTTATTTTTCAGTAAGTCTCTCAGTTGCTTTCCAGCATTTGTCTTTTTCTCTTTCGTTCTCGCTCGCGCTCTGGCTCCAGCCCCGACCCCGTCTCTCCTCCTAGCTGCTGCTTATAAACAGAGCGACAGGAGATTAGATAACAAGGCCCAGCTGGGCCATCTACGCACCTGTCGATGACAATAACATTAACACTCTCTAGAACATGCCGTCGCGTGCGCCCTCATACCATGCCGGCCGGTCACATGTAGTGTGCGGCTGCCGTTATCACGCTCAAGTGACTGCAAGGCATACTTGCTCAACAGCCATACAGGTTACACTGAGGGTTGTGATCTAAACAACTTTAACACTCTTACTAATATGCGCCACACTGTGAACCCACACCAAAGAAGAATGAAAAACATATTTCGGGAGAACATCTGCACTGTATCACAACATAAACACAACAAAACAAATACCCAGAATCCCATGCTTCCCTAACTCTTCCGGGCTACATTATCCACCCCCGCCAACCCCCCAACCCCGCCCACCTCCCCCGGTATTTGTTTTGTTGGGTTTATGGGGCGGCATAGCTCGGTTGGTAGAGTGGCCATGCCAGCAACTTGAGGGTTGCAGGTTCGATTCCCGCTTGTGCCATCCTAGTTACTGCCGTTGTGTCCTTGGGCAAGACACTTTACCCACCTGCCCCCAGTGCCACCCACACTGGTTTAAATGTAACTTAGATATTGGGTGTCACTATGTAAAAACGCTTTGAGTCACTTGAGAAAAGCGCTATATAAATATAATTCACTAAATATAATTCACTAAATTATGTTGTGGTACAGTGCGGAAGCTCTCCCGAAATGTGTTTGTCATTCTTCTTTGGTGTGAGTTCACAGTGTGGCGCATATTAGTAAGAGTGTTAAAGTTGTTCATTCGGCCACCCTCAGTGTGACCTGTATGGCTGTTGAACAAGTATGCCTTGCAGTCACTTACGTGTGTCTGCAGAAGCCACATACAAAATGTAAATGAGCTGACAAGCTCTTTGTTACTAGCTGCTGCTTATAAACTGAGCGACAGGTGATTAGATAACCAGGCCCAGCTGGGCCATCTACGCACCTGTCGCTGATTTCGAGGCCAGTTTTGGCAACACCCTGCTTCGCCGCAGGCCACGCCCCTCCACATTTAGTTTCGGAATAACAATGTTTTTAGAAAGAATAAGAGACATGAAATGTTGGTCTACTTAAAAATGCTCGCGTTTAGTTGTGTTCAGTGTTAAAAAAAATATTATATGGCCCTTACGGAAATACATTTTTAAATATTTGGCTTTTTGGCTCTCTTAGCCAAAAAGGTTCCCGACCCCTGCCCTATGCCCTCCCCCAACCCGTTTTTTCTCATTGCCGAGTTATTGCTACCGTATTTTTCGGACTATAAATCGTAGTTTATAATCATGTACTCGGGAGCGACTTATGTGTGAAATTATTAACACATTACTGTAAAATATCAAATAATATTATTTATCTCATTCGCGGAAGAGACGAAGAAAATGTCAGCAATCGTCACACACACGTCAACCAATAAGAATTTGGCGGGGGAGGGTCATGGCAAAAGTGCATTGTGGTTCATGGAATGCTAACTGCTACATGCTATATACTACTGTGGCCGTGCCAGCAACTTGAGGGTTGCAGGTTCGATTCCCACTTCTGCAAACCTAGTCACTGCCGTTGTGTCCTTGGGCAAGACACTTTACCCACCTGCTCCCATTGCCACCCACACTGGTTTGAATGTAACTTAGATATTGGGTTTCACTATGTACAGTGCTTTGAGTCACTAAAGAAAAAGCGCTATATAAATATAATTCACAAATATAATTCACTATTCTTTACTTATTTTAAATTGCCTTTCAAATGTCTATTCTTGGTGTTGGGTTTTATCAAATAAATTTCCCACCCGAAATGCGATTCATACTCCAGTGCGATTTGTAACCCGAAAAATACGGTAATCTGCGAGCGCATATTCCCACCCACCGCGTGTCAGGCTTGCCACTGACAGTTTGTTTGTTTAGTATTTCCTGTCCTTAGTTCCTGTCAGCACTCTTATTTTGGTTCAGCTTCCTGTTTGTCTCCCTAAATGCTTTGTTTCCCCTCAGCTGTGGCTGATTGGCACCTGGCCACACCTGATGTCAATCAGCCAGCTCCTATTTTACCTCCTTTGTTCCTCCAGTCAGTGCTGGATTATTGTCGCTCTTGTGTCGTTGCTACCTGTCGTGCTACTATTTGTCCTTGTCGTCGTAGCGGTAATCTGTTCCTGTTAGCTATTTGTAGTCTGTTTTCTCGAAGCTTATTGGTTTCGTGTTTTCTTGTTAGCCATTAGCTGTTTCCAGTTTTTCGGTTTCCTGCTAGATATCTGTCAGCTTCCACGCTAGGCATTTTGTTTGTTATCCGCCCATGTGCGCGCTTTTGGTTTGAACCCTTTGTTTGGTTTTGTTCTAGTTGTTTATATTACAACCATGTTTTGTCACTACATGCCGGCCTCCTTCTCTGTATCTTGGGGTTCGACACCAACAAACTTTGACACCGGGGCTTTCGTCCTGGCTTACAACACACCGCCGGGAACCTGTTTTATAGATGTTCACCCAAAAAAGTTCATCTTCTATCGTTGCTTTGACGCCTCTTTTGTTGCACATCCGGTTCCGGCTGGTATTTATCCGCCTTTCTTTTCTATTTCCGCAGAAATCAACAACCGTAACGTGGAATGGGGCATTTACCTGCGTGGTCCTTTTCGCACAGAATGTGGTATGGATGAAAACAAACCACCCTAAAGGTAAACCTGGCACAAAAAAATGGAACATTGACATCAGAGCTGCGCCCCCCGCCACCCCAAAGGGAATAAGCGGTATTAAATGGATGGATGGACTTCAATTATACTTCACGTTAATAGAATTTATATGGAATTTTGGGAGACATTTTCAATAAATTCAGAATTTTCCACAAGCCTTCCTAATTCTGCATGAAAAAAAAGCAAAGGTGTTTTATGTCCCTGTCGCCTGAGTCGGCAGTTTTGCAGAATCGGCCGTGTAAAGAGGCGCTAAATGACTTACTGCCATTCCACCACGGTGACGCTAACAGCTCCTCATGAAACCTGAGCAATTAATCCAATTAAAAGACCCACATTAAGATTGGTGTTTAAGAACGTGGTCGGACAGGCCTTTTATAGCGACAAACAGGCACCAAAGAAATGGAGGGTGAAGACAGATAAGAAACATTACGTAAAAGTACGTATTGCTCAACCAGCCGTGATGTCCGGAGAGGACTTTGCTGCATCCTCTGAAAGCCGGGTGGGATTGTGATGTCACAGAATGGGATCGAGTGAGTAGGCGAGAGGGTGGGTAGTGGTTTGATGGAAGAGTGTGTGGGGAAACACACAGTACGAAGCCTGCTTCCACTAATCAGTACAGTTCAGTTCAGTTCTGAACGGTTTTTGACAGAAACGGAGCGTGAAAGTGGTTAATGCCCCACATTGTACCGTGGTATACTCGGGAATGCCTTCCAAACCGTGGAAATCTGATCTGAACTGTACCACATCGGTGGAGGCATGGCTTTATGCAACATTACGGACTAACTTGGCGTGTTGGGGCTGCGGTGAGAGCTGGGACCTGTGGAGAGAGGAGAGCCAGGGAGTATGGAAGGAAAGAAGGAAGGAAGGAAGGAAGGAAGGAAGGAAGGAAGGAAGGAAGAAGACTGGATCAATGGTCGATAGGATCAGATCGAGGCTAAACAAACAAACGTTTCGTGCACAGCCGCTGGTGCTTTCTCAAGCTACGTCCATACGAGTGAACCTAAGAGCCGCAATCACTTCTCCTACTGACAAATTGTCAACGAAGATCATTTGATGAATTTTCCCAACTAACAAGACGGCTTATCATTCACTGATCATTTCAATCGAGCGTTTGGAACACACCTTTCTAACCAGGTCTCTTTATGTCCTCCTGTATTCAAACTCATTCAAACTGTATTCAAACAGTACGAAGCTTGCTTCCACTAATCAGTACAGTTCAGTTCGGTTCTGAACGGTTTTTGACAGAAACGGAGCGTGAATGTGGTTAATGCCCCACATTGTACCGTGGTATTCTCGGGAATGGCTTCCAAACCGTGGAAATCTGATTTGTACTGTACCACTTCGGTGGAGGCATGGCTTTATGCAACATAACGGACTAACTTGGCGTGTTGGGGCTGCGGTGAGAGCTGGGACCTTTGGAGAGAGGAGAGCCAGGGAGTACGGAAGGAAGGAAGAAGACTGGATCAATGGTCGATAGGATCAGATCGAGGCTAAACAAACAAACGTCTCGTGCACAGCCGCTGGTGCTTTCTCAAGCTACGTCCATACGAGTGAACCTAAGAGCCGCAATCACTTCTCCTGCTGAAAAATTGTCAACGAAGATCATTCGATGAATTTTCCCCACTAACAAGACGGCTTGTCATTTACTGATCATTTCAACCGAGCGTTTGGAACACACCTTTCTAACCAGGTCTCTTTATGTCCTCCTGTATTCAAACTCTAGTCTGTTTTCCCCGGTCTGAGATGTCTGTTTCCTGACGTGTGAGCACAGTAATCAAACCAAATGCACCAAGACCATACAGGAGAAAACTACTCTTACCAGACTGACGTCAATCCCATTCATTCAGAGTAATCTTGGAATCCGGTTGTATAGAAAAATACCTCACAGATATTAAAGAGGACATATAGTACAACATTTTCTAGCTTGTTTTAAAGCACTCCTTACCTAATGGTAGCCCGTATGGAGGGTCTACATTCGGGTGACATCATGAAGAACAACTGCTCGACTTTCATTCAAAAGGATATTTTTCCGACTGATTTAGGGTGAGGATTCGAGTTCTGGGAGAAGCCTCCAGTTTTAGACAGAAACCATTTGGTCTCATTGCTTGTACTTTGAGACAGGTTCTTAGCAGTTTTTTGTTGATTAGTTTATGTGTTAACAGCTCCATTAATATTTTTGGGGCCTCATTTATAAAAGTGTGCGTGGCTTTCATGTATTATACATGAATGTATGCTAGCAAGAGCGTAGCGAAATGCATTCCCCACAAATAAACAAATCTGATTTGGAACTTTTTCCACCTCAAAAAGGCTAAAAGGTTCAGGTTTACAAACAATAAACAAATAACCAATCTTTTAATTTTCCTGAGGGAACTCTCCCGAAGGAATCAATGAAGTACTATCTATCTAAGCACGGTAAAGATTGGATGGTTTAGTGAGGTTCCAAGATCGGCCCTGCGGGGGTCGGCTCCGGGTCTGGTGGTCTCTAGAGGTAGTACAAGTCATAACAAGGTTTCCGTATGTAGACTTGTGAAAGGATCATTAGTGTTTTGCCACCGGGGAGCAATGCGGGAGGCTTCCTGCCCAAGCAAAAAGGTTGAAGCCACACCCCTGCACCGTGTTCTACGTGTTCTATCTCGGGACATCCTCTTTGACGCAAGCCTCCCACCAGAGGACGAGAAAGGTTTCAATGTCTGCCGATTTGACTGCAAGGTAGATATTCAAATCAGACTCCTCTGAATCGAATTGTCGAACAGTTGGCTGTTCTAAGACACTCTACTGGATAGATTAAAATTTGACTAAACTCCTTAAAAAGATACATTTATGAATAGGCCACCTGGATAGATCAGTGTCTGAAGTAACTTGCTTTCTGATTTTCTGAAACAATTAGCTCTTGTGTGATCTTCATTGATGGATAATATAATTTGACCAATCTTTTTGGAATTTTATTTTAGAATACATTTTTTTTGACTGGTCTACCTGAACAGTGTCTGAAGTTACTTGGATTGCGGTTAGGAAGAACTCCCTGGAATGATCTGTTTTTGATGAATCTCGGAGGGATGATCATTACTGCTAGAAAAGTTCTGCTTTTGCCTGGGCTTCCTAAATAGATCATTTTCCGAAGTTAATTGATAAAACCTCCTAAAATGATCTGTTCTTGAATAAACTTTCTGGATGGATTAATGTTAGACGGAACCCTCTAAGAAGTAGCTTTGATTCTTTGGTCTCGAAAGCCGGCCCAAAATAGATCATTTTCTGAAGTAACTTTGATAGAACTTCCTGAAATGATCTGTTCTTGACTAAGCTTTCTGTATGGAATAAAGTTTGACAGAACTTTCAAAATAGTACCTTTGATTCAATGATCAGGAAAGCCGGCCCAAAATAGGTAATTTGCCGAAGTAACTGATAGAACTTCCTGAAATGATCCGTTCTTGACTAAGCTTTCTGTAAGGATTAAAGTTTGACGGAATGCTCTAAAAAGTACCTTTGATTCGATGGTCACGAAAGCTGGCCCAAATTGAATCATTTTCTGAAGTAACTTTGACAGAACTTCCTGAAATGATCTGTTCTTGACTAAGCTTTCTGTATGGATTTTAGTTAGACGGAACCCTCTAAGAAGTACCTTTGATTCTTGGATCTCGAAAGCCGGCCCAAAATACATAATTTTCTGAAGTAACTTTGATAGAACTTCCTGAAATGATCTGTTCTTGACTAAGCTTTCTGTATGGAATAAAGTTTGACAGAACTTTCAAAATAGTACCTTTGATTCAATGATCAGGAAAGCCGGCCCAAAATAGGTAATTTGCCGAAGTAACTTTGATAGAACTTCCTGAAATGATCCGTTCTTGACGAGGCTTTCTGTAAGGGTTAAAGTTTGACAGAACGCTCAAAAAAGTATGTTTGATTGTCACGAAAGCCGGCCCAAATTGGATCATTTTCTGAAGTAACTTTGACAGAACTTCCTGAAATGATCTGTTCTTGACTAAGCTTTCTGTATGGATAATAGTTAGACGAAACTCTCTAAAAAGTACCTTTGATTCAATGGTCACGAAAGCCGGCCCAAATTGAATCATTTTCCGAAGTAACTTTGATAGAACTTCCTGAAGTGGTCTGTTCTTGAATAAGCTTTCTGGATGGATTGAAGTTAGACGAAACTCTCTTAAAAAATACCTTTGATTCGATGGTCACGAAAGCCGGCCCAAAATAGATAATTTTCTGAAGTAACTTTGATAGAACTTCCTGAAATGATCTGTTCTTGACTAAGCTTTCTGTATGGAATAAAGTTTGACAGGACTCTCAAAATAGTACCTTTGATTCAATGATCAGGAAAGCCGGCCCAAAATAGGTAATTTGCCGAAGTAACTTTGATAGAACTTCCTGAAATGATCCGTTCTTGACGAGGCTTTCTGTAAGGATTAAAGTTTGACAGAACGCTCAAAAAAGTATGTTTGATTCGATGGTCACGAAAGCCGGCCCAAATTGGATCATTTTCTGAAGTAACTTTGACAGAACTTCCTGAAATTATCTGTTCTTGACTAAGCTTTCTGTATGGATAATAGTTACACGAAACTCTCTAAAAAGTACCTTTGATTCAATGGTCACAAAAGCCGGCCCAAATTGAATCATTTTCTGAAGTAACTTTGATAGAACTTCCTGAAGTGGTCTGTTCTTGAATAAGCTTTCTGGATGGATTGAAGTTAGACGAAACTCTCTTAAAAAATACCTTTGATTCGATGGTCACGAAAGCCGGCCCAAAATAAATCATTTTCCGAAGTAACTTAGATAAAACTTCCTAAAATGATCCGTTCTTGACTAAGCTTTCTGTATGGAATAAAGTTTGACGAAACTCTAAAAGTTCCTTTGATTCAATGGTCATGAAAGCCGGCCCAAAATAGATAATTTTCTGAAGTAACTTTGATAGAACTTCCTGAAATGGTCTGTTCTTGAATAAGCTTTCTGGATGGATTATAGTTAGACGGAACTCTCTAAAAAGTACCTTTGATTCGATGGTCACGAAAGCCGGCCCAAAATAAATCATTTTCCGAAGTAACTTTGATAAAACTTCCTGAAATGATCCGTTCTTGACTAAGCTTTCTGTATGGAATAAAGTTTGACGAAACTCTAAAAGTTCCTTTGATTCAATGGTCATGAAAGCCGGCCCAAATTTGAATCATTTTCTGAAGTGACTTTGATAGAACTTCCTGAAGTGGTCTGTTCTTGAATAAGCTTTCTGGATGGATTGAAGTTAGACGAAACTCTCTTAAAAAATACCTTTGATTCGATGGTCACGAAAGCCGGCCCAAAATAAATCCTTTTCCGAAGTAACTTTGATAAAACTTCCTAAAATGATCCGTTCTTGACTAAGCTTTCTGTATGGAATAAAGTTTGACGAAACTCTAAAAAGTACCTTTCATTCAATTTTCATGAAAGCCGGCCCAAAATAGATCATTTTCTGAAATAACCTTGATAAAACTTCCTGAAATGATCTGCTCCTGACTAAGCTTTCGGTATGGATTAAACTTTGACGGAAGTCTCTAAAAAGTACTTCTGATTCGATAGTCACGAGAGCCAGCCAAAAATAGATAATTTTCTGAAGTAACTTTGATAGAACTTCCTGAAATGATCCGTCCTTGACTAAGCTTTCTGTATGGATTCAAGTTTGACGAAACTCTAAGAAATACCTTTGATTCGATGTTCATGAAAGATGGCCGTAACGAGCACTCAGCGTTTTCTCTAAGTTCTCATCAGTATTCTGATTATTCTTATTTGTACATAGGTACACCTGCTATTTTTGCCACATTACAAGAAACTCTTCAAACTGATTCAGCGTCAAAGCACCCTTAAGTCACAGGAGCTCTTTGCTGAAGTAGCAGGTATACAACCGAGATGTGTTAAACAAACTGAAATGAGTTGTTGAGAGATGCGGCGCTGCAATTGCGTCGGACCACTTGACCGCAATCACAATCAATGCGGGGACGTCAAGCCTGCTGTTGGACAATCAACAGAAAGAAAGAAGAGAAGGAAGGAGGCGAAGGAACGGCGTCTTATAGAGTTCGGCCTCGTTAGGAGTTTACGCCTTGCGCCAGCGTCTGTGACTATGCGATGGTCGAAGGCAGAGTGAGAGAAAGGGGGCGTCTGACAGCAAAAAAAAAACAAAGAAGAGATTATCCTACGAGGGAAATGCAAGACAAAAGGGAAAAAAGAGGTGGAGTGGGAGGAGGGGAGAACAGGGATCTGTTAGAGCGGCAGCAATGCTTAATTCCTTTGCAGGGGTTCAAAAAGAATGTGTGTGTGTGTGTGTGTGAGTCACTAATAACCTGAGAAAGGAATGTACACAGAGCACCAACACACCAGCGCACTTGCGTTCCTGTTACCGGGCTGACATTTTCTCTCAGCTCCATTGTTCCCTGCACCTCGCTCACCTTGACATCAGAGGCAGCAGGACTCATTACCAGTTGGCAAGGGGATGAAAGGAGCTGATGGAGGGAGGAGGAGGGGGAAGAAGCCCGAGGTTGCACCACGTCCATGAACAAAAAAAAAACTCTCCGTTTGGACACACCGTTATGATGCCTAAATGTATTTGCTAGGGTACACTCACGCTAGGCAAACCGTGCCGTGCTAGACTTGGCCCTCTCTCTCTCTCTCCGTGTTACTGCAATTTCTCCGATTTTGTGGAACATCTCCAGTCTTATTTTGAGTCGTCGTGGTTATTTTTTGGTGCTGGGTTGCGGCTGACGATAACTGCATGCGATAGGAGTGATCGCATCAGTGGGTAATAGGCAAGGGTGCCGTGGGTTTTGACTTCTGGATTCTTTGGAGTCTCTATTTCTGATTTCATTCAGAACCTGTGATCCGCATTTTGCACATAATCACATGCCCTTGGTTTGTTTCTAAAATAACTACTCAGCTCATCCGTACGGTACCCTGAGCCACTCTGTACTTAATTCCAACATCCACATTTACAGTTGACGCCTCGACATGACCATATGTCGACGACAGAACTCAACTGTGTTTACTACCTGGCGTCTGGTAGTTGAGCCGTCTCATCTCCACGGGGTCGGAGGAGTTGGCCAGCAGGGAGTCTTTCACCCCACCTGAGTGCTCGTCCTTGGGCAGAGGCGACGCCCGCTTCCTGAGGGGACAAACGACAACAACATCAACAACGCTGCGTTAATTGCGTCCCACTGACACGCTTGTTCATCAAGCTAACTGGAAACGATGAGATTATCAAATGCGACGCTGACATTGTTTTTGAAATGGCAGGAAAACTGAAAACGTCCAATAGGGATCGCTAGCGGACTGAATTACCTGGTTTGACTGAACTTTCTGTAAGGATCTGTTATTGATTAATACGCCTGGAAGCATTACACATAGTTTGACTGAACTTCCTGTAAGGATGTGCTCTTGTCTTGTCTAGGTTGGTTTGAATTTCTGAGAAAAATCGGTTCTTGACTGATCTTCATGGATGGATTATAGTTTGACCTTCTTAACATTACCGCCTAGATCAGGGGTCGGCAACCCGCGGCTCAGGAGCCGCATGCGTCTCTTTGATCACTCTGATGTGGCTCAGCTGTATACCTACCGGCTCCCCCATTTTTCCGGGGGGTTTCCGCATTTCAATGCCTCTCCTTGAAATCTCCCGAGGATAATATTCTCAGATTTCCATTCGGACAACAATGTTGAGGGGGTGCCGTGATGACAATAACATTAACGCTCTCTAGAACATGCCGTCGGGTGAGCCCTCATGTAGTGTGCGGCTGCCATTATCACGCTCAAGTGACTGCAAGGCATACTTGCTCAACAGCCATGCAGGTTACACTGAGGGTTGTGATATAAACAACTTTAACACTCTTACTAATATGCGCCACACTGTGAACCCACACCAAAGAAGAATGAAAAACACATTTCGGGAGAACATCTGCACTGTATCACAACAAAAACACAACAAAACAAATACCCAGAATCCCATGCATCCCTAACTCTTCCGGGCTACATTATACAACCCCCCCCTGTGGTAGGAGGATGGGGGGGTGTATAATGTAGCCCAGAAGAGTTAGGGATGCATGGGATTCTGGGTATTTGTTTTGTTGTGTTTATGTTGTGTTACGGTGCGAATGTTATCCCGAAATGTGTTTGTCATTCTGGTTTGGTGTGGGTTCACAGTGTGGCACATATTAGTAAGAGTGTTAAAGTTGTTCATTCGGCCACCCTCAGTGTGACCTGTATGGCTTTTGAACAAGTATGCCTTGCAGTCACTTACGTGTGTCTGCAGAAGCCACATACAATATGTAAATGAGCTGACAAGCTTTTTTTTACGCTTGTAGTGTGAAGTGAATTATATTTATATAGCGCTTTTTCTCTAGTGACTCAAAGCGCTTTACATAGTGAAACCCAATATCTAAGTTACATTCAAACCAGTGTGGGTGGCACTAGGAGCAGGTGGGTAAAGTGTCTTGCCCAAGGACACAACGGCAGTGACTAGGATGGCGGAAGCGGGAATCGAACCTGCAACCCTCAAGTTGCTGGCACGGCCACTCTACCAACCGAGCTAAACCGGTTGGTAGAGGGTATTAAGCGCAATGTCATCACAAAACGCCCTTAATATCGTCGTTTGGGTGAAAATCAGCAGACATTTCAGAGAACAGTTGCCCTGAAAGTTGGGAGTCCCTCGGATATATTGGGATGGTTGGCAATTGTGATATTGCCAAGCGGCATTCAATTAAAACTCGCGGGCCGCACTAATATTACATTTTCATATAAAGGTGCGGGCTGCATGTCTGAGACCCCTGGTTTATAGATAGCACAAAGCAAAAAAAAAACTTTGTACGCTGTGTTATTTAATTTTAAATTTCAAAAGAGTTTTGTGGCTCCCATTGTTTTCTTTATTTTGTGAAACATGTCAAAATGGCTCTTTGAGTGGTAAAGGTTGCCGACTCCTATCCGTGTCTGAAATAACTTTTGGGTCAGAGACCAACTGTAGCCTGTGAAAGATCAGTGCATGATTGAACTTACTGTAAGGATACTTTGAACTTCCTTAGGCTTTTGACTTAACTCTTTAGCCAGACCTTGGATCTTCACGTACAGGAAGAATTGGGGTTTAAATTACTCCCTTAAATTGTCTATTTGTGGGTGATCTTCCTGGGTGGATATTGTGGTTTGATTTAACACTTTGAAGTCACTTTGTCTCAACTTCTGGAATGTATCTCAGTTTAATTAAGGAATCTATTTTTGACTAAACTCCCATGATGGACCCGTGTTGGGTATGACTCTGTGTAATCATCTGTTCTTGACTGGCCTTCCCTGGGGGTCTTTTCCCCATCTCCTTCACACAAGACTGTGTGTTCAGGACTCCTTGGGACAATCAACAGTTGTAGAATACCAGGGCATTACCCTAATTGGTCCCACAAGTGTTGAATTGCTAGAAAGTCCATCATTTTCCGGGAGTGGTCTAAGGCTTGGTGCGTCTGCTACTGGATATATGACAGCTGTTGTGTGTGCATGTGTGCGTGTGATTTTCTCAGTCGTGTGTACGTGTGTGCCAACAACACGTTTGTGTTTACAGGCTTTCCAGATTGAGAGGAAAACAGGCGGCTGCTGTAATTAGCTCATCAGCTGGGTGGCACAGCCCCGGGTAATTAAGGCCGGTTCTACAGCACCTGTGCCGCCTAGCCCGGCACGGTGAAACCTGGCTCAGCTCAGCACAGCGCTGCTGGGATCAGTCGAGCGGAACTCTGTCTGTCAGGCGTACAGACGAGACGGACCGTGCACATTGTAAATCTCAGGCGGTAGACATCTGGTGGCAAGCCCACACATACAAGACCTCTGACTGCAAATGGAGACAGGAAGGAAGCAGCACAAGGGGGACGCCTTGTGGAAATTTCACATCTCATTGCGCTCTATTTGTGAGTGGCGAGCCCCGCCTTTTAGGGCGTCTGCTGCCGCCTGATGCGCAGAGAAGACGTGCGGCGGGTGGCGGAATGAACTCTGTCCGCCACCTCAGGCCTCAGCGCCACCTGTTGTGTTGTACGGGGGAGGCTTAAGCTAATGCAAGAGGCGTGACGGCTAATGTATGACAAGAATCTCTTCCTCCCTTCCTCTGTGAGTTGAGCCAGCCTGTGTGCCCCTTTCCCTGGATAGAAGGGGGCGCAGTTGGTGACTCTGGAATGTGTGCTCTGCGGCCTTCAATCAGGATCCATTCGACAAAGAACAAATGGCAATGACGTCTAACTTTCAATCATCCCATCTTGCTGATTGTATTGTCCCAGATGTCCCGGCAAGAAATCTGCGTTCAAATAACTCCGGCTTATTAGTGATTCCCAGAGCCCAAAAAAAGTCTGCGGGCTATGGAGCGTTTTTTATTCGGGCTCCAGTCCTCTGGAATGCCTTCCCGGTAACAGTTAGAGATGCTTCCTCAGTAGAAGCATTGAAGTCCCATCTTAAAACTCATTTGTATTGACCCCCCTTTTAGACCAGTTGATCTGCCATTTCTATTCTGCTCTGCCCCCCTCTCCTTCGTGGAGGGGGGGGAGGCACAGGTTTGGTGGCCACGGATGAAGCTTTGGCTGTCCAGGTTCGGGACCCAGGGTGGACGACTTGTCTGTGAATCGGTTGGGGACGTCTCTGCGTTGCTGACCGCTAGGGATGGTCTCCTGCTGGCTCCACTATGGACTGTACCCTCACACCATTATGTTAGAGCCACTATGGACTGGACTCTCACATTATTATGTTAGAGCCACTATGGACTGGACTCTCACACCATTATGTTAGAGCCACTATGGACTGGACTCTCACATTATTATGTTAGAGCCACTATGGACTGTACCCTTACACCATTATGTTAGAGCCACTATGGACTGGACTCTCACATTATTATGTTAGAGCCACTATGGACTGTACCCTTACACCATTATGTTAGAGCCACTATGGACTGGACTCTCACACTATTATGTTAGAGCCACTATGGACTGGACTCTCACACTATTATGTTAGATCCACTATGGACTGGACTCTCACACTATTATGTTAGATCCACTATGGACTGGACTCTCACACTATTATGTTAGAGCCACTATGGACTGGACTCTGACACTATTATGTTAGATCCACTATGGACTGGACTCTCACACCATTATGTTAGAGCCCCTATGGACTGGACTCTCACACTATTATGTTAGAGCCACTATGGACTGGACTCTCACACTATTATGTTAGAGCCACTATGGATTGGACTCTGAGACTATTATGTTAGATCCACTATGGACTGGACTCTCACACTATTATATTAGATCCACTATGGACTGGACTCCCACACTATTAACTAGATCCACTATGGACTGGACTCTCACACTATTATATTAGATCCACTATGGACTGGACTTTTACACTTTTATGTTAGATCCACTATGGACTGGACTTTTACACTATTATGTTAGATCCACTATGGATTGGACTCTGAGACTATTATGTTAGATCCACTATGGACTGGACTCTCACACTATTATGTTAGATCCACTCAACGTCCATTGCACCGGTCGCCCGGGGTTGGGTCCCCACATCTGCGGTCCCCTTCAAGGTTTTTGTCATTGTCATCCAATTGGGTTGAGTTCTGTCTGTGCAACCCTTTGAGACACTCGTGATTTAGGGCTATATCAGTAAACATTGATTGATTGATTGATTGACTGACGTCTAAGGTCTAAAGGATATACTGTAAGTCCATGTTAGTGTGTACAAGTGTGTGTGCAGTAGGCGGCATGCTTAACGAGGTGCCCTTTGTTAAGAATCTTGCCTACGCGGAAGCTAAAAGCGAACGAACGGGGGTCTCTTTGGAAAATGTCAGCTTTAAAGATGGGAACGGTTCTTCCTCCAGCAGTTTCCCTGGCCTGGCATTTACTTCACAATGACCAACTCTGCTGCGTGTGCTGCCTTGGCATACAGGAAAAAGGAGGCGGTCATGAGGTCGCATGCTAACACCGGACAGATAATGCAACACAGCACAGCACACAGGACGATGTGACGAGACACACGGTCACCACACGTGGATCATGCAAAGGTAAGCCGAAACCCTCCGCGAAATCCCAGGAACAACTCCCGTGACCTGGGACTCCCTTTGACCTGCGGCGGGAGTCTGCCGCTCTTCACGTCCCGGTAAGTTTGACTCGACGCAGCAATATGTGCTCTCCCGGAGGGAGGTTTTGTTGCATTGTTTTTTTTTGGGGGGGGGCGAAGCAGCGGACCTGATAACTGCAGTGAATATTTGGCTGATGTCACAACACGAATGGAAGAAGAAAAAAAATATGACGGATGAGGAGTGACGGTACCCACCTTTCCTGCTTGCTGCGTTCATATTAAGCAAAGAAAAGAAAGGAAGGGGGGAGGTTATTTAAACCAACTCATTTGGAATCACAGCATAAAGGTAAGAACCTCATCAGGGTTTGGTCTTGGCAAATGCGGCAGGTAGCAATAACTAGAATTGCCTGTCTGGAATGCAATTATTCCCCCTCGCGTGTTTATTGGCAGCCAGCCGTAGAAAATAAAACGGGCTCACAGCTTCCAGTCTACACTCCCTCCTGTCAATCTCTTTACACGGGAAGGAGGGGAAAAACAGGAGCTTCAATGGTGCTCAGCGGTCGGTCGTTATAAAGCCCGTTATCAAGACCGCCTCCTGGAGATGGAGCAACGGACTGCTTGAGAATGACCGTCACGACGATTTGTACCCGTTATTTATGGAGCGTCACATGGGAGAGAATGAAATAAATAAATACATCCGTCATTTATTAAGTAAAATTGGAATTTCATACATAAATGTGCCATTAAATAACTGTCAATAAATAAGTCTCACCTTAAAACTCATCTGTATACTCTAGCCTTTAAATAGACCTCCTTTTTAGACCAGTTGATCTGCCGCTTCTTTTCTTTTTTCTCCTATGTCCCCCCCCTCCCTTGTGGAGGGGGTCCGGTCCGATGACCATGGATGAAGTACTGGCTGTCCAGACTCGAGACCCAGGATGGACCGCTCGCCTGTGTATCGGTTGGGGACATCTCTCCGCTGCTGATCCGCCTGCGCTTGGGATGGTTTCCTGTGGGCGGGACTCTCGCTGCTGTCTTGGATCCGCTTTGAACTGAACTCTCGCGGCTGTGTTGGAGCCACTATGGATTGAACTTTCACAGTATCATGTTAGACCCGCTCGACATCCATTGCTTTCGGTGCCCTAGAGGGGGGGGGGTTCCCCACATCTGAGGTCCTCTCCAAGGTTTCTCATAGTCAGCATTGTCACTGGCGTCCCACTGGATGTGAATTCTCCCTGCCCACTGGGTGTGAGTTTTCCTTGCCCTTTTGTGGGTTCTTCCGAGGATGTCGTAGTCGTAATGATTTTTACAGTCCTTTGAGACATTTGTGATTTGGGGCTATATAAATAAACATTGATTGATTGATAACTGTAGTATTGTCACAATAATTGTATCCAATTATTGGATACAAGAAGAAGGCTTGTAAAACTCCACTGTGTAGGATGGGAAGCAACATGAAGGTGTTCTGTTTCTTTCATGTATTGTAATCAACAGAAAGATATTGTTTTGACCCAAGAGCTACAAAGCGAAAAGGAAGCAGGACCCGACTCCCCTAAAGGGACCTTAACACTTATCAAAATTGCACAAAACTGCGTGCACAAGAATCCCTTTACTTACCACTGTAATTACCGGACTACAATACTCTTCATTCAATGACTGTAAATAATGTACAAAATAATGTAAAAACAATTTACTTACCACTATAATTACCAGACTACAATACGCTTCATTCAATGACTGAAAATGTAAAAAATTATGTAAAAACAAGAGTATAAAGAAGTCACACTGTTCTTCTACCTTTGTTCATATTACTGTCACTACTCAACTGCCAAAGAACTGTAGACACCTTAATAGTTGTTGCTTCATATACTGTTATACTATTTGATATTGCACCGGTACTGTATTTGACGGCTGTACTTCTACTTGTACTGATACCTCTACCATAACTACTGTGACTTATTGTGCAAGTTAATTGTCTTGTAATTAATGTACATCAGAGCTATTCAATTTTTTTTGTATTTTTGTATTTAGTGTATTTGATTCTGCAACTAGTGTTTGGATCCCATTGTACGCAATATCTGAAGAGCATGGAAAAAAATAATTTCACTGTGGTGTACTCTGCATGTGACGAATAAACTTTGAACCTTGAACCTCTTATTTGAACTGTTTGACAACCTTTTCTGTGAACTGTTTACCACCTTTTCTTTGAACTGTTCTGTAACCAAAGGCGATGGCTGTTTATGACCCCCGTGCCTTAGAAACGGCTGTTGCCATGTAATCAGGGAAAGGACAAATAAAAGAGGCGTACAATCTATTGTCAGAGCGTAGTGGAGACTGTACAAGAGTACAGCCCAGACGTCTCTCCTCAATTGAGCCAAATTTGATTCTGTTTCTGATAATTTGGTATTGAATAAATTAACAACACATTCAATTACACATGTATGTATTCAATTCCAATTTTAATTCATTAATTACATATTTGATTAATTATTTGAAGATGTATTTTTTTATTTCATTCTCTACCATTCGACCATCCGTAATTGTCATCATTATTAGTTGTTAGTGATGTACAAAAGCAAGTTTTGATCCATATTGTAAAGGCTGTCTTACTGTTGGCATTTTTGCAACCAATAAGAAAACATTGCCAAAAAATTTTCTAAATAAAATAATAAAAGACTTACTTCTTAAAGAGCAGGATGGCGATGACGATGCTGATGATTAGGACTACGGCAAACACCGGGCCCAAGACCCATAGCATTTCCGTTTGCTCCGGCCCCTGAGCCAGAGACTGCGTTGTGACCTGGATGGGGTCCGAATATGGACTGGCCGAATATGTCATCTGTGTGGAGGGGAAAAACACAACATGAGATATGAATTTTTGAACAGCAGAAGCTATTCACAAGTCAACTGAAGATAGAAACATATAAAATGAATAAAACATACAGTATTCATTAAACACATGCTCTAATTACAGCTTGGACATAACTGCCGTGATAGTCTGAGGAACACTGTGTTGTACAACACTGCAGCACGAGAACTGATGATGTAATTATGGTAAGGAGCAATGTCAGAATAATTGTATCTAAGTTATCACAAAAATTTGTGTTTCAATTAGTTGCCGGCGAGAGGACGAAAGCTGTCTTAAATCCTACCAAGCAGGCGGCTTGTAAAACTCCAGTGTAGATGGGAAGCAACATGAAGGGGGTTCTGTTTCTTTCATGTATTATAATCCACAGAAAGATATTGTCTTGACCCCTTTGAACTGTTTTATCACCTTTTCTGTGAACTGTTTTACAACCTTTTCTTTGAACTGTTCTGTAACCAAAGGCAATGGCTGTTTACGACCCCCTCCCTGAGAAACAGCTGTTGCCATGCAATCAGGGAAAGTCCAAATAAAAGAGGAGGCGTACAATCTTTCGCCAGACGTCTCTCCTCAATTGAGCCAAATTTAATTCTGTCTCTGTTTAATTCCTTGCTTGTTTAATAGATGTCATCAGTGTTTGAACCTGACAATTAATTAATTTATTCACAATTTGAATATTTATTTCACAATTTAATGACTTGTTTCACGATTCAATTATGTTTACAATTTAATTAACTACTGAATTGTTTATTTTATGAAGTTCATTAATTCATCTGAGCTGTCAAACTCAGCTGTCAAAGTGAGTAGGGGGGTCCTAACACCTGATTGGTTACCTGCCACTTACGACTTCGACCTCGGTGGCAGAGGAGCATTGGTCGATATCTTGGTCGGAGAGTGCAAGAATAACAACATCTTCTAATAATTCTTCGACTTTAACATACTTTATAGAAGTCTAAAACAGGCCTGTTCAACTGGTGGACTTGGGGCCAAATAAAAGAGGAGGCGTACAATCTTTCGCCAGAGCGTGATGGAGACTGTACAAGACTACAGCCCAGACGTTTCTCCTCAATTGAGCCAAATTTAATTCTGTCTCTGTTTTATTTTTTTGCTTCTTGTCTTGTTTAATAGACGTCATCAGTATTTGAACCTGACAAGCAAACTGCTCGGTCAGCATTAATACGTGTAGTGCTGATGAGTTCATTGTAAAGAACGATTTCAGTTTTGGATGCTGGGCTCTCATCATACCTAAAATGCATCTACGGCCATTCTGTGGTGTTCCTAATAAGGGGTATATCAGAGGTCGTCTACAGCCGCAGCTCTAAGACTACATTTTTTGACCTGAGGTGACCCCCAACAGGTATTTGCTTTTGTAGATCACACGCCAGGGGACTATAGGAGAATAGGCTCTAAGCTGAATAGAGGCGCTAGGTATTTATGGTAATTCTGAGAGAAAATCCTCCCATCCCATTATTCATTGAATGACAAACATTGATAAAAAGGCAAATTTAGCGCTCAAGTGGGCGACCATTTTTTTTGTAACCATAAAATTCTAAGTACTTTTTACCGTGAATTACTGTATGGAACATTATACCACTGTTATTTTTTGGGTAAAAAAATTTCTGGCAACTCAATAGTAACATTTTAAGTATACAAATGTTGATTTTACAGTGCGTTATTGTAAATGAAACAATGGGACCAAATTAATTTCTACTGTAAAATTCTGGTGACAGAGGCCCTGTCTACATTAAGCCGGATAACCCTTAATCGAATAATTATTTAGCCTAAACCCCGTTTCAGCCACACTAAACCATCATTTAAGGTTCCCCTTCTTGGGTAATTTTTTACACGGGGTAGGGTTGAACTGCGCCAAGGCTGCCCTTTGTCACCGATTCTGTTCATAACTTTTATGGACAGAATTTCTAGGCACAGTCAGGGCGTTGAGGGGATCCGGTTTGGTGGCTGCAGGATTAGGTCTCTGATTTTTGCAGATGATATGGTCCTGATGGCTTCATCTGGCCAATATCTTCAGCTCTCACTGGATCGGTTCGCAGCCGAGTGTGAAGCGGCCGGAATGAGAATCAGCACCTCCAAGTCCGAGTCCATGGTTCTCGCCCGGGAAAGTGTGGCGTGCCATCTCCAAGTTGGGGAGGAGACCCTGTCCCAAGTGGAGGAGTTCAAGTACCTAGGAGTCTTTTTCACGAGTGAGGTAAGAGTGGATCGTGAGGTCGACAGGCGTTTTTCTTCAGTAATGCGGACGCTGTATCGATCCGTTGTGGTCAAGAAGGAGCTGAGTCGATCTACGTTCCCATCCTCACCTATGATCATGAGCTTTGGGTTATGACCTAAAGGACAAGATCAGGGGTACAAGCGGTGGAAATTTGTTTCGGTCTCTCCCTTAGAGATAGGGTGAGAAGCTCTGCCAGATATGGTCCTGGTGGCTTCATCTTGCCAGAATCTTCAGCCCTAACTGGATCGGTTCACGGCCGAGTGTGAAGCGACTGGGATGAGAATCAGCACCTCCAAGTCCGAGTCCATGGTTCTCGCCCGGGAAAGGGTGGAGTGCCATCTCTCGGTCGAGGAGGATACCCTGCCCCAAGTGGAGGAGTTCAAGGAGGGAAGAGTGGAGCGTGAGATAGACAGGCGGATTGGTGTGTCTTCAGTAATGCGGACGCTCTATTGATCTGTTTTGGTGAAGAAGGAGCTGAGCCAGAAGGCAAAGCTCTCAATTTACCGGTTGATCTACGTTCCCATCCTCACCTTATGGTCATGAGCTTTGGGTTATGACCTAAAGGACAAGATCACGGGTACAAGCGTTGGAAATTTGTTTCGATCTCTCCCTTAGAGATAGGGTGAGAAGCTCTGCAAGATCTGGTCCTGATGGCTTCATCTGGCCAGGATCTTCAGCCCTCACTGGATCGGTTCGCAGCCGAGTGTGAAGCGACTGGGATGAGAATCTGCACCTCCAAGTCTGAGTCAATGGTTCTCGCCTGGTAAAGGGTGGAGTGCCATCTCCCGGTCGGGGAGGAGACCCTGACCCGAGTGGATGAGTTCAAGTACCTGGGAATCTTGCTCACGAGTGAGGGAAGAGTGGAGCGTGAGATAGACAGGCGGATCGGTGCGTCTTCAGTAATGCGGACGCTCTATTGATCTGTTTTGGTGAAGAAGGAGCTGAGCCAGAAGGCAAAGCTCTCAATTTACCGGTTGATCTACGTTCCCATCCTCACCTATGGTCATGAGCTTTGGATTATGACCGAAAGGACAAGATCACGGGTACAAGCGGCCAAAATGAGTTTCCTCCGCCCTTAGAGATAGGGTAAGAAGCTCTGCCATCCGGGACGAACTCAAAGTAAAGCCACTGCTCCTCCACATCAAGAGGAGCCAGATAAGGTGGTTCAGGCATCTGGTCAGGATGCCACCCGAACGCCTCCTTAGGGAGGTGTTTCGGGCACGTCCGACCGGTAGGAGGCCACATGGAAGACCCAGGACACGTTGGGGAAGTCTTGGCTTCTCTGCTTAGGCTGCCGCCCCTTGCGACCAGACCTCGGATAAGCGGAAGAAGTTGGACGGATGTTTTTACAGTTTTATTTCTTTGTTAGGAGTTTATCCACCAAAGTCCCAACAGCGGCACAAAATCAGCGCCCGTTTTTTGTTTTGTTTTCCACAGACGTCACGCCAGCGAGGGCCGAAACGTTTGATAAGGCCAAGAGAGGTGATCTCGCCAGGGATGGAGGGGGGAGGAGGGAACCTTCTCCAGGCATGCTCAGATAAATGGGGGCACGGCGGAGGACTCATTTCTTCTTCATTAGTGTGCACGCCGTGACGGACAAGGGAGGTGGGGGGCGCTGACGGCAGGGTGCGTCGCTACCTTGGTTGTAAATGAGACCATCTCCTCTGCTCCTTCGTCTTCAAATGAAAGAAGAAGTCGGAGGAGGGTTGGGGAGAATAGAGAGAGGGTGTCTGAGGTCTGAGGCGAGCCAGTTATGGCGTCTGGGGTCGGAAAAAAAGAAAAGCGAAACCGCAGGAGAGCGAGGTGGCAGATGAAGACAAGGGAGAGAGAACGGCAAAGCTTGTTGTCATTAGAGCTCTGTGTGCTCCTCACTGCACAATGTCGCCGTTTGGGGAGAGAGGAGATTGGAGGTGAGGCGACATCCACGGGTGACAGATCGCGGTCCTGGCGGGGAATTGAGCACCCAGTGTGCGGCAGGGGCGGGCGGGCTGTCAGTAATCCGGATCATTAGCGGCAGAGCGGCCCGCTCTCGGGCACACAAGCTGATATTAATTGGAAAGATAAGCGAGGATGAGCTCAAAGAGTTCTGCTGCTGCTTCGCCGCTTTCTGCCGAACTTTGCTTATCTTGTGCAACTGACGTGAACAATTTTATTGGTTATGAGGGGCTGTGTGTGTGTGTGTGTGTGTGTGTGTGTGTGTGTGTGTGTGTGTAGTGGTACACACACCAGGAAGGTCAAGTCGGAAAGGTGACGCGAACCCGGCAAGGACCAGGAAGAATATCAAATACATGTTACAGGTCCACTTAAGTCCAGCAGATGGCTGACTAAAGTCAAACAAATAGTTGCAGTAAATGATATTTATATAGCTGTTAGAATATTTATGTATATATTATCACGCAACTCTTATGCTTAAGGGCCGTTGCTATCGTTATCATCAATTGTGCTGAAGTTGTACTTTTTCTATCTGTGCAAAGGGATGTCGTCTCGTATCAGTGTTTTCGGACCCCGAATCGGCCTGCTGACTGTCAAGGGGGGAACGTCGAGTGCCGTGTCGCAGATAGAGCAGAGACAGGGCGATATCACGTGTGTCAACACATTTGCATTTCATTAATAGACCTTTAAGTAGACCTCCCTTTTTAGACCAGTAGATCTGCCCCCCCTTTTCCACGAAGGCACAGATTAGGTGACCACAGGTGACGCGCTAGCTGTTCAAAGTCGGGACCAGGGGTGGACCACTCATCAAGATGATCTCCTGCTGGCCCCACTATGGACTGGACTCTCACACTATTATTTTAGATCCACTATGGACTGGACTCTCACACTATTACGTTCGATCCACTACGGACTGTACTCTCACACCATTAACAAGATCCAATATGGACTGGACTCTCACACTATTATGTTAGATCCACTAAGGACTGGACTCTCACACTATTATATTAGATCCACTATGGACTGGACTCTCACTATTATGTTAGATCCACTATGGACTGGACTCTCACTATTATGTTAGATCCACTATGGACTGGACTCTCACACTATTATGTTAGATCCACTAAGGACTGGACTCTCACACTATTATATTAGATCCACTATGGACTGGACTCTCACACTATTATGTTAGATTCACTATGGACTGGACTCTCACACTATTATGTTAGATCCACTATGGACTGGACTCTCACTCCATTAACTAGATCCACTCGACGTCCAATGCACCGGTTGCCCAGGGGGGGGACTTCAGCGGTCCCCTCCAAGGTTTCTCATTGTATCCCAATGGGTTGAGTTTTTCCTTGCCCTGATGTGGGATCTGAGCTGAGGATGCTGTTGTGGCTTGTGCAGCCCTTTGATACACTTGTGATTAAGGGCTATTTAAATACACTTTGACTGATTAATTAATTGATTGATTGATTGATTGATTGACACCTGAGCAAGTTGAGGCAGAGGACAGGCGAGAAGGAAAACTTGCAAATGACGCCCAAAAAAAGCCAACCAATCACAGCGCGTCAACAGTCACGCAAGCAACATGACGCAAGAGCTTCTATCAGCCTTAAGCCAAGACGGTAAACACAAATGGAGGACAGGAGGCGGGTGTGTGCTGATTCGAAGGTCAGTTCTCTACGGAATTTGAGCACACACCAATTAACAGACTGCAGAGTCTTCTTCAAACCTTTTTGAAACTGCAATGGCCCTCTTATGCAGGATGAGAGGGAAGTTCATCTCAAGTACTTGAAGATACGTCGTTCAGGTCCAAGTGAATTATATTTATATAGCGCTTTGCTGTAGTGACTTAAAGCGCTTTACATAGTGAAACCCACACTGCAAAAAGTGAAATCTAAGTAAGACGAAATATCTCAAATAAGGGTGATGTTTGCTTATTTTCTGTCTGATAAGATAAATCTTCTCACAAAGCAGATTTTATGTTTGTGTTTTACTTGTTTTAAGGGTTTTGGTCCTAAATGATGTCAGTAAGATATTACAGCTTGTTGCTGAGATGTGATGACCTATATTGAGTAAAACATGCTTGAAACTATTTTTGTCCAAGTGTCCAAAACACACCCAGCAATGGTGCACAGGAAGGCTGGGAAGAAGAGTGGAAAAGGCTGGCTGAGTAACAACAATATGAACGTTACACAAGGGTTAAGGGTGTTTACCTACGCAAATTACGGAATTAAGGGTGTTTACATATGCATATTGGGGAAATAAGGCCGTGTGTATATGCAAATTATGATGGAAATGCACACGCTAACCATTTGGCATTCAGCAGCTTAAGAACAGCAGAGGAGAACAATTTGGGCGTTTAAGAACACGTCATGAATTTGAATGGACTCCTCTTAGGAAATCACTTATCTTTACCTTACGCCAATAAACATCTGTTCAGTATTTTAACATAAAAGTGTTTGATTGTGAGGCATTAAAAGACACAAAATGCAACGGGTCCACCAGACTCACAAACGCTGGCTGAGTAACAACAATATGAACGTTGCCCGGAAAATTTCTCTGCCGGTTTCTGCATCCCACGGGGATTCTTCTTTTGTGTTTCTGCACCTGCGGTTCCCACAGAAAGTTGCCACATATTTTGTCAACACTTGTCTGCTCTCCTTTTCTCGCATAGTAACATAAAAGTGATTGTGAGGCATATAAAAGCCCCAAAATGCAACGGGTCCACCAGACCCACAAACGCTGGCTGAGTAACAACAATATGAACGTTGCCCGGAAAATGTCTCTGCCGGTTTCTGCATCCCACGGGGATTCTTCTTTTGTGTTTCTGCACCTGCAGTTCCTACAGAAAGTTGCAACATTGTTTGTCAACACTAGTCTGCTCTCCTTTTCTCGCACATTAACATAAAAGTGTTTGATTGTGAGGCATATCAAAGCCACAAAATGCAACGGGTCCACCAGACCCACAAACGCTGGCTGAGTAACAACAATATGAACGTTACACAAGGGTTAAGGGTGTTTACCTACGCAAATTACGGAATTAAGAGTGTTTACATATGCATATTGGGGAAATAAGGCCGTGTGTATATGCAAATTATGATGGAAATGCACACGCTAACCATTTGGCATTCAGCAGCTTAAGAACAGCAGAGGAGAGCAATTTGGGCGTTTAAGAACACGTCATGAATTTGAATGGACTCCTTTTAGGAAATCATTCCTTACGCCAATAAACATCTGTTCAGTATTTTAACATAAAAGTGTTTGATTGTGAGGCATTAAAAGACACAAATTGCAATGGGTCCACCAGACCCACAAACGCTGGCTGAGTAACAACAATATGAACGTTGCCCGGAAAATTTCTCTGACGGTTTCTGCATCCCACGGGGATTCTTCTTTTGTGTTTCTGCACCTGCAGTTCCCACAGAAAGTTGCAACATTGTTTGTCAACACTTGTCTGCTCTCCTTTTCTCGCACATTAACATAAAAGTGTTTGATTGTGAGGCATATCAAAGCCACAAAATGCAACGGGTCCACCGGACCCACAAACGCTGGCTGAATAACAACAATATGAACGTTACACAAGGGTTAAGGGTGTTTACCTACGCAAATTACGGAATTAAGGGTGTTTACATATGCATATTGGGGAAATAAGGCCGTGTGTATATGCAAATTATGATGGAAATGCACACGCTAACCATTTGGCATTCAGCAGCTTAAGAACAGCAGAGGAGAACAATTTGGGCGTTTAAGAACACGTCATGAATTTGAATGGACTCCTCTTAGGAAATCACTTATCTTTACCTTACGCCAATAAACATCTGTTCAGTATTTTAACATAAAAGTGTTTGATTGTGAGGCATTAAAATACACAAATTGCAACGGGTCCACCAGACCCACAAACGCTGGTTGAGTAACAACAATATGAACTTTGCCCGGAAAATTTCTCTGCCGGTTTCTGCATCCCACGGGGATTCTTCTTTTGTGTTTCTGCACTTGCAGTTCCCACAGAAAGTTGCAGCATTGTTTGTCAACACTTGTCTGCTCTCCTTTTCTCGCACATTTGACCCTCTGATGTTCTGTGTACCTACACTCTGTCCTCCTCCTGTCTAGTCCTGCTGTGTGTGTGTTCATTTTGTGGCTTTTAATGCCTCACAATCACACACTTTAATGTTAAAATACTAAACATCTGTTCAGTATTTTAACATAAAAGTGTTTGATTTTGAGGCATTAAAAGCCACAAAATGCAACGGGTCCACCAGACCCACAAACGCTGGCTGAGTAACAACAATATGAACGTTGCCCGGAAAATTTCTCTGCCGGTTTCTGCATCCCACGGGGATTCTTCTTTTGTGTTTCTGCACCTGCAGTTCCCACAGAAAGTTGCCACATATTTTGTCAACATTTGTCTGCTCTCATTTTCTCGCACATTAACATAAAAGTGATTGTGAGGCATATAAAAGCCACAAAATGCAACGGGTCCACTAGACCCACAAACGCTGGCTGAGTAACAACAATATGAACGTTACACAAGGGTTAACAGCAGCGGGACAACGCCAACACGGGGCTTCCTGTTTCTACTGTGGGCGCCTAAACGGGCCACAGGTTATGTCCCTGCAGGCATTCCTGGGAAAAAAGTTTATTTTTCTCCCCCCACACCCCCCGCCCGCGCCCTGTAGTGTAACAAATGATGGCAGCTGTGCTTTAAGGGAGAGGAAGGGCAGCGCGGAAAAGAGAGGAGCTTTTTGTCTGTCGGTCACGGCGGAGGACTCGGCTCATCCATTTGAGAAGGGGCGCTAAAATCTGATAAAAAGCTCAGTCACGCCCCCCTCACCACCACCGCCGCCGCCCCCCTTCTTGGCATCACAATGAAGGACTGTGAGAGTCACTCATGCTTCTCGGACATGGCTGGCAGTCCACCCCCCCCACCACACGCCCCCCATCATCGTGCGGCTTGTAAACAACGAGGCCTCAGCGAAAGTCGACAATACTTTTCCCGCCGCGGTCGCTCGCAGAAATCCAATCAACGTGTCGTCGCCGTTAAGTGCTCTGATCTAATTATACCGTATGGTTGGACGTGTTACAATTACACTGCCACTCAACTCGCTTAAGTGCATTTTCAATCACATGATCTGTGCTTCTTTACAGAATAGAGCAAATACTGGGGTTGTGCAGAACGTATCAGTAGTCTATTAGGGTCTATTATTGCTCTATTTTCTTATTAATTACAAAAAAATAATACAAATGTATGTATTGTATCTAAACATCTTTCAGTTTAACCTTCAAAGCAGGGGTCGCCGACGCGGTGCGGGCACCAGGTCGCCCGTAAGGACCAGATGAGTCGCCCGCTGGCCTGTTCTAAAAATAGCTCAAATAGCAGCACTTACCAGTGAGCTGCCTCTATTTTTTTAAATGTGATTTATTTACTAGCAAGCTGGTCTGGCTTTGCTCGACATTTTTAATTCTAAGAGAGACAAAACTCAAATAGAATTTGAAAATCCAAGAAAATATTTTCACTTGTTTAAATAAATTCATTTATTTTTTTTACTTTGCTTCTTATAACTTTCAGAAAGACAATTTTAGATAAAAAAATACAACCTTAAAAATTAATTTAGGATTTTTAAACACGTATACCTTTTTACCTTTTAAATTCCTTCCTCTGCCATCCTGACAATTTAAATCAATGTTCAAGTAAATGTATTTTAATTTTTATTAATTCTTCATTTTCTCTTCTGTTTTTTCGACAAAGAATATTTGTGAAATATTTCTTCAAACTTATGATTGAAATTCCCCCAAAATATTCTGGCAAATCTAGAAAATCTGTAGAATCAAATTTAAATCTTATTTCAAAGTCTTTTGAATTTCTTTTAAAATTTTTGTTCTGGAAAATCTAGAAGAAATAATGATTTGTCTTTGATAGACATATAGCTTGGTCCAATTTGTTATATATTCTAACAAAGTGCAGATTGGATTTTAACCTATTTAAAACATGTCATCAAAATTCTAAAAATTAATCTTAATCAGGAAAAATTACTAATGATGTTCCATAAATTCTTTTTTTATTTTTTTCCAAAATATTCAAATTACATAGTTTTTCTCTTCTTTTTTTCGGTAGAATTTTGAATTTTAAAGAGTCAAAATTGAAGATAAACTGTTTCAAAATTGTATTTTAGTTTTTTTGGTGTTTTCTTCTCTTTTAAACCGTTCAATTAAGTGTTTTTTTCATTCATTCTCTACAAAAAACCTTCCGTAGAAGGGAAAAAAATGTCTGACGGAATAACAGACAGAAATACACTTTTTTTTTTTTTATATTCATCTGTTTCTATATATATTTATTGTGAGAAATCATTTACATGATCAATGTTTCCACAAAGATAAATTTCATTAATTATTATTAATAACATAGAGTTAAAGGTAAATTGAGCAAATTGGCTATTTCTGGCAATTTATTTAAGTGTGTATCAAACTGGTAGCCCTTCGCATTAATCAGTACCCAAGAAGTAGCTCTTGGTTTCAAAAAGGTTGGTGACCCCTGCTCTAAAGGCTTAGTGGCCACATGCGTGGACAGCACCTTTTAGCTCTTATTTCCACAGTGTGTACACTACTGAATTGGGGTCTTATGGCCACTTATGTGGACACTTATACTGCCATCTGGTGGTGTCAGAAGAGTATAACATACAATAGAATTTGGGGGAGGGAAAGGGTAAAAACAAGAATTAGCATGTCACTAAACATAAAGTACACGTTTGTGTACTTATGGACTAAGTACATCATATCAGACTGCAAAAACTGAAATCTTAGTAAGATGAAATATCTCAGATAAGGGTGATATTTTCTTATTTTCTGTCTGATAAGATCATTCTTCTCACTAAGCAGATTTTATGTTAGAGTGTTTTACTTGTTTTAAGTGTCCTAAATGATCTCAGTAAGATATTACAGCTTGTTGCTGAGATGTGATGACCTATATTGAGTAAAACATGCTTGAAACTAAACCATAAACTGATGCAAAGCTGTGTCATCAACACTCACAAGTATAAAACTACTTTTTCAAAATAATAATTTCTTATTTCAAACATGAAAAAAAAAAACGTGACTTTGACACAATTGTTTCCCTTATTAAAACAGTTGACAGCTGGTTTATTTTCAATGAAACAATAGAAAATAGGCACTGACGGAGATATATATCTTTTTAAATCCTAGTCATATTTTAAAACTGCTAAAGTGTTGGCCATGCGTAGACCTTGAAGGTTGGAAGAGGAGCCATAACACTCTTCTTATCTCAAATGTCCCAGGCTTAGGAGGAGGGGGAGAAGAGGAGGAGGGGGACGAGTAAGAGGGGGCAAAAGGCGAAACTTCGGTAGTATTGGCAGATCAACTAGGGCGATGCGATTTGAATGTGTTGTGCATAGATTTGGTCTCCCAAAGCTTTGGTAATAAAATATCAAGATAAGCTACTCTGTCTCGGATTCATTTAAAACCAGCTTATGTGGCTTCAAACGAACAAGGTGGGGTGACCAGGAGAAGATCTGGTCTGACCAGAACACAACAGTACTCATGTAGATGTACAGTTGTTATTAGTGAGAATATACCCATTTTGAGGTGTTTTGGGGTTCATTGAGGTTAGCTAATTTTACTTGTTTTGGAAAGTCTTGACATACCGAATGTTATTCTATTGGCAGACAATTTTGCATAGTTCGAATAAAATACCCCTAATTTTTGTACTTTTTTTTCTTGTTTTTGAACACTGACTTTTAGCAGTGCAAAAGAAGTTAAATATATTATCAATTTAGATGATATATTACTTAAATACAAAATACAATTATACATAATATAATGTCACCGTCCAATAAAAACGACATACATCTCCAATTTGTACACTTTTTTGAAAAATATAATTTTTTTACTAAATTGTTTTTTCCACATTTTTTTTTTTAAATACAAATATTTTGAAATATTTTACATGTCAAATATTGGAGGACGATACAGTCTGGAGATACATGTTTTTCACCAAACAATATATTTACAGATATGGGGTGTCTCGATACAACTTTTTCCCTTCTGATACATGGTAAGAGTGTCCGCCCTGAGGTGGGTAGGTCGTGAGTTCAAACCCCGATAGAGCGGCTGTGCCAGCAACTTGAAAGTTCCAGGTTCGATCCCAGCTCCCGCCATTCTAGTCACTGCCGTTGTGTCCTTGGGCAAGACACTTTACCCGGCTTCTCCCAGTGCCACCCACACTGGTTTAAATGTAACTTAGATATTGGGTTTCACTATGTAAAGGGCTTTGAGTTACTTGAGAAAAGCGCTATATAAATATAATTCACTTCACTAAACGAAGCCTTTGCATTTTTGCTCTGCTTTGTTTCGCTTTGAAGTATTTAAATGGCCTCAGCCGTCACGGTAAGGTCTATTCAGGTGTACTACGCCGGATAGTCGAACCTCAGGTTCAGGAGGAACTGTGTGGTTTTCGTCCTGGTTGTGGAACTGTGGACCAGCTCTATGCTCTCGGCAGGGTTCTTGAGGGTGCATGGGAGTTTGCCCAACCTGTCTACATGTGCTTTGTGGACTTGGAGAAGGCATTCGACCGTGTCCCTCGGGAAGTCCTGTGGGGAGTGATCAGAGAGTATGGGGCTTCGGACTGTCTGATTGTGCCGGTCCGCTCCCTGTATGATCAGTGTCAGAGCTTGGTCCGCATTGCCAGCAGCAAGTGGGACCCTTTTCCAGTGAGGGTTGGACTCCGCCAAGGCTGCCCTTTGTCACCCATTCTGTTCATAACTTTTATGGACAGAATTTCTAGGATTTGAGGGGATCCGGTTTGGTGGCTTCAGGATTAGGTCTCTGCTTTTTGCAGGAGATATGGTCCGGATGGCTTCATCTGGCCAGGATCTTCAGCTCTCATTGGATTGGTTCGCAGCCGAGTGTGAAGCGACTGGGATGAGAAACAGCGACTCCAAGTCTGAGTCCATGGTTCTCGCCCGGGAAAGGGTGGAGTGCCATCTCCGGGTTGGAGAGGAAACCCTGCCCCAAGTGGAGGAGTTCAAGTACCTGGGAGTCTTGTTCACGAGTGAGGGAAGAGTGGATCGTGAGATAGACAGGCGGACGGTGCGGCGTCTTCAGTAATCTGGACTCTGTATCGATCTTTTTTGGTGAAAAAGGAGCTGAGCCAGAAGGCAAAGCTCTCAATTTACCGGTTGATCTACGTTCCAATCCTCATGAGCTTTGGGTTATGACAGAAAGAACAAGACCACGGGTACAAGCTGCCAAAAAGAGTTTCCTCCGCCCTTAGAGATAGGGTGAGAAGCTCTGCCATCCCGGAGGAGCTCAAAGTAAAGCCACTGCTCCTCCCCATCGAGAGGAGCCAGATGAGGTGGTTCGGGCATCTGGTCAGAATGCCACCCAAACGCCTTACGAGGGAGGTTTTTAGGGCACATCCGACCGGTATGATGACACAGGGAAGACCCAGGACACGTTGGGAAGACTATGTCTCCCGGATGGGCTGGAAACACCTCAGGATTTCCCGGGAAGAGCTGGACGAAGTGGCAAGGGAGAGTAAACCCTGCGACCTGACCTCGGATAAGCGGAAGAAGATGGATGGATGGAAATGGCGCACTATAGCTTTACAGAGTTACCGAGATACCGTTAAGGTAACTTTCTAGCTATTTGAGGCACAGTAGCTATTAATTATCAATGAGGAACAGCAAGGCGTGGTATTTTTAGACAATCATATCCTGTGTAGCCAGCATGCGTGTGTGCAACATCGATTTCATCAACCTTTCCTCGCTCTCCCGTGAGCGTCCGCAAGAGTTTGCATTCGCGGCGTTTTTGCGAACAAACGGCCGATGAGATACGGCAGGGAGCAAAAGGAGACGACAGGGACGAGATACCGAGGCAAAGATCGTCGGCCTATATCTACTCTGCTGTCTGGCCCGTGGGCTGCTCGACTCACGCCAATCGGCAGCCTCCGCCACTGCACCGCCGCGTCCCCCGAGCTCTCCATCCGCCGCGTGCGAGCAAAAAAACACGGCGTATTTGTTTTTCGGCTCGCTGTTGACCCTGCGAGCCTTTTGTTCCTCCCAAAGTGGCTTAAACAAGCCGTAGGGGGCGTTGATGCTGCCGCCAAAAACAAACACACATGCAAAGACAGCCATTATTTGTCTCGCCTGCCGCCCCCGAAGGGGAGGCTGACACTCTCCTCCTCATCAAGGAGAGGCAGCCAGGAACGATGCGAGAGTAAGGCCTTAGAAACGGGGAAATGGAGAGGATGGCATGCCTGGGTGTTCTGTGGACGACACATGTGGCGCACCCTATGGTTCAGGGTATATGTAATCCAGACATCATCACATTTTTTTCATCGTTATTTGGTTTCCCGATACAACTTTTTAACTTCTTCTTGGAGTTTTGATTATCGGCCGATACCTATTTTATACGATACCAGCACGAATCATACGTACTTATATGATTTTGTAGTGTGAAATGTTAGAAACAGAGATCAATGATGAACACTAACCTATTTAAGTACCAATGATTGTCAAACAAAAATTAATTCTCTAAATTTGACCTATCAACCCTTGATTACCCCCCGGGAAGTGAGCGGAGCAGTGAGAAGGAGCAGTGGCGGAAATAGTTTTCCTGGTGATTTAACCCCCATTTCCAACCCTTGATGCTGAGTGCCAAGCAGGGAGGTAATGGCTCCCATTTTTATAGTCTTTGGTATGACTCGGCCGGGGTTTCAACTTACGACCTACCGATCTCAGGACGGACACTCTAACCACAAGGCCGCGGAGCAGGTGTTATCAACCGTCCGGAATGGATTTATACTCTGTCTTTAAGTTGATGTTGAGAGATTCAGTGACCACGGATGAAGCGCTGGCTGTCCAAAGTTGGGACCCAGGGTGGACCACTCATCTGTGCATCAGTTGGGGACGTCTCTGCACTGTTGACTTGTCTCCACTCAAAATGATCTCCTGCTGGCCCCACTATGGACTGCACTCTCACTATTATGTTAGCTCCACAATGGACTGGACTCTCACTATTATGTTAGATCCACTATGGACTGCACTCTCACTATTATGTTAGCTCCACAATGGACTGGACTCTCACTATTATGTTAGATCCACTATGGACTGGACTCTCGCTATTATGTTAGATCCACAATGGACTGAACTCCACAATATTTTGTTAGATCCACTATGGGCTGGATTCTCTCACTATTATGTTAGATCCACTATGGACTGGACTCTCACTATTACGTTAGCTCCACTATGGACTGGACTCTCACTATTATGTTAGATCCACTATGGACCAGACTCTCACTATGATGTTAGATCCACAATGGACCGTACTCTCACTATTATGTTAGATCCACTATGGACTGGACTCTCACGATATTATGTTAGATCCAGTATGGACTGGATTATCACACTATTCTGTTAGATCCACTATGGACTGGACTCTCACATTCTTATGATAGAACCACTATGGACTGGACTCTCACACTATTATGTTAGATCCACTATGGACTGGACGCTCACCTCATTATCTTAGATCCACTATGGACTGGACTCTCACAATATTATGTTAAAGCCACTATGGACTGGACTCTCACACTATTACGTTAGATCTAAAATGGACTGGACTCTCACACTATTATGTTAGATCCACTATGGACTGGACTCTCACAATATTACCTTAGATCCACTATGGACTGGACTCTCACACTACTATGTTAAATCCACTATTGACTGGACTCTCACAATATTATGTTAGATCCACTATGGACTGGACTCTCACACTATTATGTTAGATCCACTACGGACTGGACTCTCACTAATATGTTAGATCCACTACGTACTGGACTCTCACTATTATGTTAGATCCACTATGGACTGGACTCTCACACTATTATGTTAGATCCACTATGGACTGGACTCTCACTATTATGTTAGATCCACTATGGACTGGACTCTCACTATTATGTTAGATCCACTATGGAAAGGACCCTCACTATTATGTTAGATCCACTACGGACTGGACTCTAATATGTTAGATCCACTATGGACTGGACTCTCACACTATTATGTTGGATCCACTATGGACTGGACTCTCACTATTATGTTAGATCCACTATGGAAAGGACCCTCACTATTATGTTAGATCCACTACGGACTGGACTCTAATATGTTAGATCCACTATGGACTGGACTCTCACTATTATGTTAGATCCACTATGGACTGTACTCTCACACTATTATGTTAGATCCACTATGGACTGGACTCTCACACTATTATGTTAGATCCACTATGGACTGGACTCTCACTATTATGTTAGATCCACTATGGAAAGGACCCTCACTATGATGTTAGATCCACTACGGACTGGACTCTAATATGTTAGATCCACTATGGACTGGACTCTCACTATTATGTTAGATCCACTATGGACTGTACTCTCACACTATTATGTTAGATCCACTCGACGTCCATTGCACCACTGCCTACATCTGCGGTCCACTCCAAGGATCAGAGGATGTCGTTGTGGCTTGTGCAGCCCTTTGAGACACTTGTGATTTAGGGCTATATAAGTAAACATTAATTGATTGACTGATTGATCCCAACGGCGGGCATCCTGATTCCTGAAGGCTCCACGAATGGGATGCTGGGATTGGCTGCGATATCGCCTACATTTCTAGGGCTCTTATATTAAATATCTACAACAAAGGCGCAAAAAAAAAAAAGAAAGAAGGAAAGAAAGAAAGACTTCCCCCTTGTTGCTGATAATTCCCTCTTGATAACGTTTTGTCAAAGCGTTTCCTGGCGATCAAACACGGCAGTCATTTAGAGGCGAATTAGCGCCACAAAGGCGCTTCTTGTTGGGGAGCGTTACCTACTGGAACATTTTCTTCACCTTCCATTACAATCTGCTGCCAAATTGCCTTCCCTCTTTCATGTGAGCTTCACAGAAGCACATCACCCACTATTCCATGCGAGCCCCCCTCCCTCGCATTAAATGATACTGTTTATACACAGCGGCATCTATCATCCCATTTCACACTTCCCCTGGCTTGTTTATACGCCTCAGGTTCTGGGGCAACGTCAAGGCACTTTCTTCCCTTCTTCCCGTCCTATATTCCTTCTCTCCGACTGCTGAAGACTTATTAAGCGTTTGATCAATGCGTGGCGAGGTAGCCTAAAGTCCAGGCAGGTCTTGTTCTGGCTGATGAATGTGTCGGGGTGACAAGAACAAACCTTGAGGTTGTTTCTAAGGCACGGTCATTGAGGAACTCGAGCGATATCACAGTCCGAGACAGAGCACCAAACCCAGTTCGAGGTAGCCCAAAGTCCGGCAGGTCTTGTTCTGGCTGATGAATATGTCAGGGTGACAAGAACAAACCTTGAGGTTGTTTCCGGGGCACGGTCATTGAGGAACTCGAGCGATGTCACAGTCCGAGACAGAGCGCCGAACCCAGTTCGTAGACTGATTTCCGCAAATCTTTCCGCGCTCCCCGAGCAAGAAAAGGAAATTGACGCATATGACAATGCGGACAGGAGTTCTTTTTCCTTTTGTCAAAGGTTTGGACAGTCGGTTCATGGAAAGGACAGGCTGTGTAGTGTGGAAATAATCACATTTTCGATGGCAGTTCCAGTCCGACTCGCGATACAATTAACTAAAACGCGGAGGCGCTATGAGTAATGACTATTGCTCTAATCCCAAGACGCGGGGGTTGCAAGTGACGCACGTACAGTACGAAGACGTGAAAACAAGCAGTGGGGTTTGTGGAATAAAAAGCCACATTTACACCGAACAACTTATTCATTTTCCGTGTTGTCTGTGAACAACACCAAATGTTCATATCAGTATATTTCAACAGCTGATTTGTATGTTACCTGCATTGTTTTTTGTCTTTAATACTGATCAGTGGCTAAGTGGTTAGAGTGTCTGCCATGAGATCGGTAGGTTGTGAGTTCAAAGACTATAGAAATGCTACCCATTACCTCCCTGCAAGGCACTCAGCATCAAGGGTTGGAATTACGGTTAAATCACCCAAAAATGATTCCTGGGCACGGCCATTAGTGCTGCTGCTCACTGCTCTCCGAGTGCCGAAGCCTTATTAAGCGTTTAATCAATGCGCGGCGAGGTAGCCTAAAGTCCGGCAAGTCTTGTTCTGGATGATGAATGTGTCGGGGTGACAAGAACAAACCTTGAGGTTGTTTCCAAGGCACGGTCATTGAGGAACTCGAGCTATAACACAGTCCGAGACAGAGTGCCGGACCCAGTTCGAGGTAGCCTAAAGTCCGGCAGGTCCTGTTCTGGCTGATGAATGTGTCAGGGTGACAAGAACAAACCTTGAGGTTGTTTCCGAGGCACGGTCATTGAGGAACTCGAGCGATATCACAGTCCGAGACAGAGCGCCGAACCCAGTTCGTAGACTGATTTCCGCAAATCTTTCCGCGCTCCCCGAGCAAGAAAAGGAAATTGACGCATATGACAATGCGGAGAGGAGTTCTTTTTCCTTTTATCAAAGGTTTGGACAATCGGTTCATGGAAAGGACAGGCTGTGTAGTGTGGAAATAATCACATTTTCCATGGCAGTTCCAGTCCGACTCGCGATACAATTAACTTAAACGCGGAGGCGCTATGAGTAATGACTATTGCTCTAATCCCAAGACGCGGGGGTTGCAAGTGACGCACGTACAGTACGAAGACGTGAAAACGAGCAGTGGGGTTTGTGGGGTAAAAAGCCACATTTACACCGAACAACTTATTCCTCTTCCGTGTTGTCTGTGAACAACACCAAATGTTCATATCAGTACATACTCTCCTGAAGGAATCAATAAAGTACTATCTATTTCAACAGCTGGTTTGTATGTTACTTGCATTTTTTTTAGTCTTTAATACCGCTCAGTGGCCAAGTGGTTAGAGTATCCGTCTTGAGATCGGTAGGTCGTGAGTTAAAACCCCGGCCCAGTCATACCAAAGGACTATAGAAATGGGACCCACTACCTCCCTGCTTGGCATTCAGCATGAAGGGTTGGAATTAGGGGTTAAATCACCCAAAAAATGATTCCCGTACGCGGCCATCGCTGCTGCTCACTGCTCTTAGAGTGCCGAAGACTTATTAAGTGTTTGATCAATGCGCGGCGAGGTAGCCTTAGGTCCAGGCAGGTCTTGTTCTGGCTGATGAATGTGTCGGGGTGACAAGAACAAACCTTGAGGTTGTTTCCGAGGCAGGGTCATTGAGGAACTCGAGCGGTATCGCAGTCCGAGACAGAGCACCAAACCCAGTTCGAGGTAGCCTAAAGTCCGGCAGGTATTGTTCTGGCTGATGAATATGTCAGGGTGACAAGAACAACCCTCGAGGTTGTTTCCAAGGCACGGTCATTGAGGAACTCGAGCGATAACACAGTCCGAGACAGAGCGCCGGACTCAGTTCGAGGTAGCCTAAAGTCCGGCAGGTCTTGTTCTGGCTGATGAATGTGTCAGGGTGACAAGAACAAACCTTGAGGTTGTTTCCGAGGCAGGGTCATTGAGGAACTCGAGCGATATCACAGTCCGAGACAGAGCGCCGAACCCGACTGATTTCCGCAAATCTTTCCGCGCTCCCCGAGCAAGAAAAGGAAATTGACGCATATGACGCAGAGAGGAGTTCATTTTCCTTTTATCAAAGGTTTGGACAGTCGGTTCATGGAAAGGACAGGCTGTGTAGTGTGGAAAAATCACATTTTCGACGGCAGTTCCAGTCCGACTCGCGATACAATTAACTTAAACGCGGAGGCGCTATGAGTAATGACTATTGCTCTAATCCCAAGACGCGGGGGTTGCAAGTGACGCACGTACAGTACGAAGACGAGCAGTGGGGTTTGTGGAGTAAAAAGCCACATTTACACCGAACACCTTCTTACTCTTCCGTGTTGTCTGTGAACAACACCAAATGTTCATATTAGTACATTTCAACAGCTGGTTTGTATGTTACTTGCATTTTTTGTAGTCTTTAATACCGCTCAGTGGCCAATTGGTTAGAGTATCCGTCTTGAGATCGGTAGGTCGTGAGTTAAAACCCCGGCCCAGTCATACCAAAGGACTTTAGAAATGGGACCCACTACCTCCCTGCTTGGCATTCAGAATCAAGGGTTGGAATTAGGGGTTAAATCACCCAAAAATTATTCCCGGACGCGGCCATCGCTGCTGCTCACTGCTCTTAGAGTGCCGAAGACTTATTAAGCGTTTGATCAATGCGCGGCGAGGTAGCCTTAGGTCCAGGCAGGTCTTGTTCTGGCTGATGAATGTGTCAGGGTGACAAGAACAAACCTTGAGGTTGTTTCCGAGGCACGGTCATTGAGGAACTCGAGCGGTATCACAGTCCGAGACAGAGCACCAGAACCAGTTCGTAGACTGATTTCTGTACATTTTTACGCGCTCCCCAAGCAAGAAAAGCCAACTGCGGGTGAATTTTGAGGCGGAATGACGCCGCGGAGAGGAGTTGTTTTTCCTTTTGTCAAAGATTTGGACTGTCAGTTCATGGAAAGGACAGGCTGTGTAGTGTGGAAATAATCACATTTTCCATGGCAGTTCCAGTCCGACTTGCGATACAATTAACTTAAACGCGGAGGAGCTATGAGTAATGATTATTGCTCTAATCCAGGGATCGGCAACCCAAAATTTTGAAAGAGCCATATTAGACCTAAAATACAAAAAAATAAATCTGTCTGGAGTAAGTGTCTATATTAGCCTACTATCAAAATGACTGTGTCGCAGGCTGACACAAATCTTCGTTGACAGAAATGTTGAAATATAATATTCTACCCATTTTTACAACATTGGAAAACCTTTGTACAAACCTTGTTTCACAATATGATGTTAGATCCACTGTGGACTGGACTGTCACACCATTATGTTAGATCCACTACAGACTGGACTCTCACACTACAGTATATTGTTATATATATTATGGACTAGACTCTCACACTATTATCTTAGATCCACTATGGACAGGACTCTCACTATTATGTTGGATCCACTATGGACTGGACTCTCACACTATTATGTTAGATTCACTATGGACAGGACTCTCACTATTATGTTAGATCCACTATGGACTGGACTCTCACACTATTATGTTAGATCCACTATGGACTGGACTCTCACTATTATGTTAGATCCACTATGGACTGGACTCTCACACTATTATCTTAGATCCACTATGGACAGGACTCTCACTATTATGTTAGATCCACTATGGACTGGACTCTCACACTATTATGTTAGATTCACTATGGACAGGACTCTCACTATTATGTTAGATCCACTATGGACTGGACTCTCACACTATTATCTTAGATCCACTATGGACAGGACTCTCCCTATTATGTTAGATCCACTATGGACTGGACTCTCACTATTATGTTAGATCCACTATGGACTGGACTCTCACACTATTATGTTAAATCCACTATGGACAGGACTCTCACTATTATGTTAGATCCACTATGGACTGGACTCTCACACTATTATGTTAGATCCACTATGGACTGGACTCTCACTATTATGTTAGATCCACTATGGACTGGACTCTCACACTATTATCTTAGATCCACTATGGACAGGACTCTCACTATTATGTTAGATCCACTATGGACTGGACTCTCACACTATTATGTTAGATCCACTATGGACAGGACTCTCACTATTATGTTAGATCCACTATGGACTGGACTCTCACACTATTATGTTAGATCCCCTATGGACTGGACTCTCACTTTTATGTTAGATCCACTATGGACTGGACTCTCACACTATTATCTTAGATCCACTATGGACAGGACTCTCACTATTATGTTAGATCCACTATGGACTGGACTCTCACACTATTATGTTAGATCCACTATGGACAGGACTCTCACTATTATGTTAGATCCACTATGGACTGGACTCTCACACTATTATGTTAGATCCACTATGGACTGGACTCTCACTATTATGTTAGATCTACTATGGACTGGACTCTCACACTATCATGTTAGATCCACTATGGACTGGACTCTCACTATTATGTTAGATCCACTATGGACTGGACTCTCACACTATATTGTTAGACCCACTATGGACTGGACTCTCCCTATTATGTTAGATCCACTATGGACTGGACTCTCACAATATAATGTAAGATCCACTCGACGGTTTTTCCTTGTCATCCCATTGGGTTGAGTTTTTGTCTTGCCCTGATGTGGGATCTGAGCCGAGGATGTCGTCGTGGCTTCTGCAGCCCTTTGAGACACTCGTGATGAAGGGCTACATAAATCAACTTTGACTGATTGATTGAACTATTTAGCTATTTTGAAAGGGGGTCTGGGCTTTGGTATACTTTCTCCGACTGAAACGGCAACGTTTTACTTTTTCAACTGACGGATTTCGGGCAGCACGCTGGGAGAGGGGTTAGTGCGTCTGCCTCACAATACGGAGGTCCTGAGTAGTCCTGGGTTCAATCCCAGGCTCGGGATCTTTCTGTGTGGAGTTTGCATGTTCTCCCCGTGACTGTGGGTACTCCGGCTTCCTCCCACTTCCAAAGACATGCACCTGGGTGTAGGCCCCTCCCACCTCCAAAAACATGCACCTGCGGATAGGCCCCTCCCACCTCCAAAAACATGCACCTGGGGATAGGCCAAACTTGCCAACCTTGAGACCTCCAATTTAGGGAGGTGGGGGGTGGCGGGCGTGGTTGGGGGAGGGGCGTTATTGGGGGCGTGGTTAAGAGGGGAGGAGTATATTTACAGCAATCATCCATCCATTTTCTACCGCTTATTCCCTTTGGGGTCGCTGGTGAGCCGCGTACACCCTGGACAAGTCGCCACCTCATCGCAGTATGTGTAGAAATCTTTATTTATAATTGAATAAATTGTTTATTTTTCAACAAGTTTTTAGTTATTTTTATATCTTTTTTTCCACATAGTTCAAGAAAGACCACTACAAATAAGCAATATTTTGCACTGTTATACAATTTAATAAATCAGAAACTGATATCATCATGCTGAATTTTACTTCTTTATCTCGTTTTTCAACCAAAAATGCTTTGCTCTGATTAGAAGGTACTTAAATTTAAAAAATGGGGGTATATCGCTGAAAAAAGGTTGAGAACCACTGCTCTAAATGCCGTAGATGTTATTGCCACATATGCATGCACAGTAGATGGCAGTTTTGTCCTGTTCAAGAGCGTCACAACATTGCTGTTTACGGCAGACAAACTGCTTTACGGTTGACAAAAACGTGACTGCTGTTGTTGTATGTTGTTACTGCGCTGGGAGGACGTTAATGAAACTGCCTAACAATAAACACACATAAGAAACCAAGAACTCGCCCTCGATCATTCTAGTTATAACGTCATTGGGCAGACACGCTGTTTATATTGTGGGAAAGCGGACGTGAAAACAGGCTGTCGACACATCACTCGGGTCCGCATGGAGCTGGAGGGGGCGTGGATTCCAGCTCCGCCTGAATTTCGGGAGATTTTCGGGGGAAAATTTGTCCCGGGAGGTTTTCGGGAGAGGCGCTGAATTTCGTCAGTCTCCCGGAAAGTCCGGGAGGGTTGGCAAGTATGGGATAGGCCCCTCCCACTTCCAAAGTCATGCACCTGGGGATAGGTTGATTGGCAACACTAAATTGGCCCTAGTGTGTGAAAGTTGTCTATCTGTGTCCCTGCAATGAGGTGGCGACTTGTCCAGGGTGTACCCCGCCTTCTGCCCGATTGTAGCTGAGATAGGCACCAGCGCCCCCCTTCACCCCAAAGGTAATAAGCGGTAGGAAATGGATGGATGAACGGATTTTGATGAAACTTTTTTAAATCTTTACAAAAGATCCACGGTCACGTGGACCCTGGAGCCATCGTGTCCGCAGAGAATGTTAGAATCGTCCCTGTGCTGAAGATGAGTTGTGAGCAAAAACGCCGTCTATAGGCGGGCTGCTCGCTAAGTGCCTGTGAGTGAAGCCTGATCAAAGCCAAGGCTTTAGCTCGGGGAAGGTGGAAAGATGCTGAGGCGTCTTGGAGAGTCCACACAGAAAGAGACAAATATTGAATCCCATTAAGTCCAGCCAAGTGTGTCTGACAGGTGCAGGGGAGAGTGTTTTGCGGCGAGTGGCGAGCGGCTCCTTCCGAGTGAAGTGTATGGCGGCTGCCCACCGCTCACTCGGTCACGCCTCTCTCTCCTTCTCACGGCGGCGGGATTACAGGGGAGGAGGGCCTTAAGGATATTCAAAGCAGCATTTCAAGGGAATCAGGCCAGTTTCACAGCCGTCCCCTAGGCCGGTGTGACCGGGGCCCCGGTCTCCCTCTTAACGCCGGCCGCACTAATCAATCCCCGCTCTCTTCAAGCCCCAGAAAGAAAGCCAAGAAGACGAGATCCAGGAGAAAGAGCCTCGGAAGAGAAAGGATCGGGCGAAAAAAGTCCGGGATTTGCTTAAAAGGCCTACAGAAATGAGATGTTCTTATTTGAACGGGGATAGCAGGTCCATTCTATGTGTCATACTTGATCATTTCCCGATATTTTTGCTGAAAGGATTTAGTAGAGAACATCAACGATAAAGTTCGCAACTTTTGGTCGCTAATAAAAAAGCCTTGCCTGTACCGGAAGTAGCAGACGACGTGCGCGTGACGTCGCGGGTTGTGGAGCTCCTCACATCTGAACATTGTTTACAATCATGGCCACCAGCAGCAAGAGCGATTCGGACCGAGAAAGCGACAATTTCCCCATTAATTTGAGCGAGGATGAAAGATTCGTGGATGAGGAAAGTTAGAGTGAAGCACAAAAAAAAAAAAAAAAAAAAAAGAAAAGGTGACGTTTCCCACCTGGGGATAGGTTGATTGGCAACACTAAATTGGCCCTAGTGTGTGAATGTTGTCTGTCTATCTGTGTTGGCCCTGCGATGAGGTGGCGACTTGTACAGGGTGTACCCCGCCTTCCGCCCGATTGTAGCTGAGATAGGCGCCAGCGCCCCCCGCAACCCCATAAGGGAGAAAGCGGTAGGAAATGGATGGATGGAGGTGACATTTCCAGGCGGCGGCAGTGGAACCGTTTCAGATGTAATTAGACACATTTACTAGGATCATTCTGGAAGATCTGTTGTGTTTCTTGTCTTCTACCTGCCTTCTCTATTGGTTTGTCAGTTTCTTTTCCCCGGTCTCTTTGTCCCCAACGAGGCACACCTGCTACTAATCACTTCCCGGTAGCATTTAAGCGCGTCTCTGCCAGCTGGTCACAGCTGGTTATTGTTCCTGAACTCCGCTCTGACATGTGCTTCCATGATTCTGCTTTCTCCGGTATGTGGCCTTCGCATATTTCTGTAATTTTCACATTGTTGTGTTTTTGTTACCTAGCCACCTTGATTTGAGAGGACTAGTTTTTGCCACGCTGCGTGCGTCCTGGCCTTTGCTCTGACAACCTCTGAAAGAGACTACTTTTGTTACATTTCCCATGGTGTGTACTTTTGCCCCATCACCTTTTCTTACCTTTTTTGAACTTATTAAATATTTTCATTTTTTTATCGCAAACCTTGCCTCCGTTCTCTGCAGCCTTAAACTTAAGCTCAACAAGATCCCTTATATGCTTATTGTTTTAATAGTGTTTTAGTGAGATTGTAAAGTCATACCTGAAAGTCGGATGGCTGCGGTGAACGCCAGTGTCTCTGAGAGAAGCCTAGGAGCCAAGATCACAGCTGCCTTTTTGAGCTGCCGGAGGAGGTCGCATAATCCACTGAAGTCTCCGGTAAGAGGTGACTTAATATCACAATTTCCCCCCCAAAAAACTTGCTGGTTGACATAGAGAAACAATTTTTGTTGATGTTATTGACGTATGTGGAGTGTGCTAATCAGACATATTTGGTCAGGGCATGACTGCGAGCCAATCGATGCTAACATGCTATTTAGGCTAGCCTCATCATGCCTCATTTGTAGCTATATTTGCATCCAGCCTTTCCCTCCACCCACATTTAATGCCAAACAAACACACACCAATCGTTGGTTAGAAGGCGATCGCCGAATTCGTCCTCACTTCCTCCTGTGCCGCTGTCTGTCGTGATATGGCTCAAAAGCTTCTGTTTCTTCTTTAATTAAGTTTTCGCTACCTGCATCCGTTTCAATACATGCGTAATCTGTCTAATCGCCTACGGCGCTGAAATCCGAGTCAGAATCCGAGCTACTATGCTATACCTTTCAGTGCAATCCGCCAGGTTTGTTTCTGGTGGCTTCACGCAGTGACGTCACAGGACAATAGACGGTTAAAATCAGGCACTTTGAAGCCGGTTTTTCTGGATATTGCGTGATGGGTAAAATTTTGAGAAAAACTTCGAAAAATAAAATAAGCCACTGGGAACTGATTTTTATTGGTTTTAACCCTTCAGAAATTGTCATAATGTTCCCCTTTAAAGCTTCACAACAAACAAAGAAACACCGGCTGTGTTTCGGTGCTAAAGGCAGCTGCAATCCACCAACAGCATTCTTCTTTGACGTCTCCATTATTAATTGAACAGATTCAGCAACACAGATGTCCAAAATATTGTGTAATTATGTGATTAAAGCAGACTACTTATTGCTTGGATCGGGCTGGAAAATAATGTCGGCTACAACCCGAAACGTCCGCGACGTTTTCAGCAAGAAACTCTGCGGGAAATTTTAAATTGCAATTTTGGAAACTAAAGCGGCCGTATTGGCATGTGTTGCAATGTTAATATTTCATCATTGATATATAAACTATCAGACTGCGTGGTCGCTAGTAGTGGCTTTCAGTAGGCCTTTAACCGTTGAATATGCATGCCCAGGGTCTTGCGAGGAACCCAAAGCAATCTAGTTCTTCTCCGGGTGAAGTTCGCCCCCGACCGTCACGTCGGGCGGCGAGCCCCCGCTCTTTGACGAGTGACCACTTAGAAAGCAGAGGAGACGCGGGACGAGCTCTGCTTGACACGAGCAAAGCTGCATCTCAGGAGGACTTGCCGCACTGATGGGTGGGTGGGGTTGGTGGGGGGGGGGGACTTAGCCGGGGACAAGCTGCAATGACTTTTAGAGGCGGGCTGTATTAAAGGCTAAGTGGCAATAAAAACAAGCGCTATTTGGCTTGCCAGCCGCCATTCTGGACACGCTCCTGCGACCCGGCGTAGTTAGAGCCTGGGGATGGGCGATAAACTTAAATAGTTTGTCAGACAAAGAAATGGAGATCGGGAACCGCCGAGCGGGGGCCCGAGGATGATTCACTTTTAATTTGGCAAGTTCAGCAGAGGCTCTAAGTTCGAGACTGAAAAACTATTGTCACGAAACACAGCTCGTGTTTGCGTGGGTGAGGATCGAATAATTATTTTTGCTCCCTTACTGGACCCAAAATAAACCAAACTTTTTTAACATCGAGTAGCTCAGTCCGGACCGGAGCCTGCGGTGCCTCGGACTGGAAGTCTCGACACAGAGTTGGTGATGTCAGAATAATTGTATATAAGTTATCACACAACTTCTTGCCCCAAGAGTTCAGGCTGCCCTGCGAGAAGACAAAAAGCTGTCTGTGTTCTTATCAAGTAAAAGGCCTCCCGCTTGTAAACCTCCACTGTGTGTGATGGGATGCGACGTGGAGGTGTCGGTTTCTTTGATCTATTGGACGGCCACAGGAAGACCTTGTCATGACCCAAGATTTACAAAGCAGAAAGGGGGAGGACCTGACACCTTTTCTTTGAACTGTTTATGACCGAGTGCAGGAGCTGTTTATGACCCCGCCTCCCCTTAGGAGCAGCTGCATAATGTATTCATAAAATGGCCAAATAAAAGAAGGAGCGCGTTGGGACTGCCTTCAGAGCATGGTGGGAGACTGTACGAGTGTGCAGCACCAGACTTTTCTCCTCATGAGCTAAATTGAATCCTGTCTGTTTGATTCCAGTCAGGTTCAAACACTGATGACATCTATTAAAGAGACGAGAAGCAAGGAATCATGCAGAGACAGAGTTCAATTTTGCCCCACCGAGGACCGACGTGTTTTGGGCTGTACTCTAGTTATAGATCCGAACTACGTTCTAAAAGTCCAGCCCATTTGGGTTAGGGTTGGGGTTAAGGTTTTGATTGATTGATTGATACTTTTATTAGTAGATTGCACAGTTCAGTACATATTCCGTACAATTGACCACTAAATGGAAACACCCGAATAAGTTTTTCAACTTGTTTAAGTCGGGGTCCACGTTAATCAATTCTTGGTAAGTTAGGGTTGGGGTTAGGGGTACACAATATTTTGGACAGCTGTGTTGCTGAATCTTTTGCAATTTGTTCAATTAATAATGGAGACATCAAAGAAGAAAGCCGTTGGCGGAAAGCGGTGTATTGTAACACAAACACAGCCGGTGTTTCTTTGTTTACATTTTCTAAAGATGACGGTGAAGCTTTACTATGGAACAGAGTGGTCAAGCGAACACGGTTCCCTACCACATGTCAAACGGCAGGTTTCGGTGAGATGATTGTGGTAATAAGTCGGCTCTTAACGTAGACATGAGCGGATAGCTTGCGTCATTCCTCGTGCACCTGACAAAGAGGCAGCTGTGGACTCTCTTGCCTCCTCTGACTGGCCTCCGCCAAACGTGGGATACGTCCAACGCGGAGGAGGGGGAAAAAAGCTCAGCCTGGACCCAATGGCTGCCTTTGCTTCGCCTCGTCAAGATACGTGGCTTCCCTCAGAGACGCTGGCGATCACCACACCCGTGGACACACCCCTCTCACTTTCAGGTACTATATAATCTTACTAAAACACTAGTAACATAATAAGCAGATAAGGGATTTTCCAAAATTATCGTAGTAAATGTGTCTAATAACATCTGAATCGCTCTGCCGTCTAGTTTATTTATTTTTTTTCTAGTCCTTCACTCTCACTTTCCTCATCCACGAATCTTTCATCCTCGCTCAAATTAATGGGGAAATCGTCGCTTTCTCGGTCTGAATCGCTCTCGCTGCTGGTGGCCATGATTGTAAACAATGTTCAGATGTGAGGAGCTCCACAACCCGTGACGTCACGCGCACATCGTCTGCTACTTCCGGTACAGGCAAGGCTTTTTTATTAGCGACCAAAAGTTGCGAACTTTATCGTGGATGTTCTCTACTAAATCCTTTCAGCAGAAATATGGCGAAATGATCAAGTATGACACATTGAATGGACCTGCTATCCCCGTTTAAATAAGAAAAAATAATTTCAGTAGGCCTTTAAATCAACATAAAAAACACAAGATACACTTACAATTAGTGCACCAACCCAAAAAAACCTCCCTTTTTAAAGACAAAAAAAAAGAAAACGCCGGGCCGCGGGACAAATTATCAAGCGTTGACCGGTCCGCAGCTACAAAAAAGGTTGGGGACCACTGCTGTAAAGTTCAATTTTGAATGACAATAAAAGGAAGTATAAGTCTAAAGAAAGGAAGTCTAAGCTTTCCTATTTATCATCAAGATATTGCTTGATGATAACAAGTCATACCTTAGTCTACAAACAACAAAATGTGTGTGTGTGTGTGTCTTACATAATTAGCGGCGCCGTCGGCCCCCTCGTCCCGCAGCTCGGCCACCACGAAGCAGACGTACTCCTGCTGGCTGGTGAGCGGCTTGTTGAAGAAGCCCTCGTACCACTTCTCGTCGCCCAGGGTGAAGGTGGGCGGCAGCACGGGCAGCTTTGCGGCAATGTAAGGCTTGGACAAGCCCAGGTGGCGCCGCCGCCTTAGGGCGGGACCTTTGCTCGATTTCACCAGCTGTGGACAACATGGATGTTGGATTAGAACGGACGGATGAAATATCTGAGGGCTAAATCAGGGTACCCCCATATCAACATTTTTCCAAACTTTTTAAATTAACCTCTTGATCCCCAAGCTGTTTGTTTACTAATTAGAATAAAAACTAAGAATCATCTTTTGATATGATGTACTTAGTCCATAAGTACACAAACGTGTACTTCATGTTTAGTGACATGCTAATTCTAATTTTTTTCACTCCCCCCCCAAAAAATTCCATTGTCTGTTATAGTCTTCTGACACCACCAGATGGCAGTATAAGTGTCCACATAAGTGGCCATAAGACCCCAATTCACCGATGTACACAATTTGGGAAATAAGAGCTAAAAGGTGCCGTCCACGCATCTGGCCACTAAGCCTTTAGAGCAGGGGTCACCAACACGGTGCCCCCGGGCACCAGGTAGCCCGTAAGGACCAGATGAGTAGCCCGCTGGACTATTCTAAAATTGCTTAAATAGCAGCACTTACCAGTGAGCTGCTTCTATTTTTTAAATTGTATTTATTTACTAGCAAGCTGGTCTCGCTTTGCTTGACATTATTAATTCTAGGAGAGACAAAACTCAAATAGAATTTGAAAATACAAAAAAATATTTTAAAGACTTGGTCTTCACTTGTTTAAATAAATTCATTTATTTTTTTACTTTGTTTCTTATAACTTTCAGAAAGACAATTTTAGAGGAAAAATGAAACCTTAAATAGGATTTCAGGAATTTTAAACACATATACCTTTTTACCTTTTAAATTCTTTCCTCTTCTTTCCTGACAATTTAAATCAATGTTCAAGTAAATGTATTTTTTTTATTGTAAAGAATAATAAATGCATTTGAATTTAATTCCTAATTTTAGCTACTGTTTTTTCGACGAAGAATATTTGTGAAATCTTTCTTCAAACTTATTATGATTAAAATTACCAAAAATTATTCTGGCAAATCTAGAAAATCTGTAGAATCCACTTTAAATATTATTTCAAAGTCTTTTGAATTTCTTTTAAAAATGTTGTTCTGGAAAATCTAGAAGAAATAATGATTTGTCTTTGTTAGAAATATAGCTTGGTCCAATTTGTTATATATTCTAATAAAATGCAGATTGGATTTTAACCTATTTAAAACATGTCATCAAAATTCTAAAATTAATCTTAATCAGGAAAAAATACTAATGATGTTCCTTAAATTATTATTTTTAATTTTTTCAAAAAGATTCGAATTTCCTAGTTTTTCTCTTCTCTTTTTCGGTTGAATTTTGAATTTTAAAGAGTCGAAATTGAAGATAAACTATGTTTCAAAATGTAATTTTCATTTTTACAAAGAAAAAAATGTATGATGGAATGAAAGGCAGAGATACCCATTTATTTATATATATATATATATATATATATATATATATATATATATATATATATATATATATATATATATATATATATATATCCATACATAGATTTACTTATTAATGGTAAATTGAGAAAATTGGCTATTTCTGGCAATTTATTTAAGTGCGTATCAAACTGGTAGCCCTTCACATTAATCAGTATCCAAGAAGTAGCTCTTGGTTTCAAAAATGTTGGTGACCCCTGGTTTAGAGGCTTATATATTTTTTTATCCTTTAGTCTTTACCGTGTATATACAAACCCCATTTCTATATGAGTTGTGAAGTTGTGTTAGATGTAAATATAAACAGAATACAATGATTTGCAAATCCTTTTCAACCCATATTCAGTTAAATGCACTACAAATACAAAATATTTGATGTTCAAACTCATAAACTTTTTTGTTTTTTGCAAATAATAATTAACTTAGAATTTCATGGCTACAACACGTGCCAAAGTAGTTGGGAAAGGGCATGTTCACCACTGTGTTACATCACATTTTCTTTTAACAACACTCAATAAACGTTTGGGAATTGAGGAAACTAATTGTTGAAGCTCTGAAAGTGGAATTCTTTCCCATTCTTGCTTGATGTACAGCTTAAGTTGTTCAACCGTCCGGGGTCTTGTTGTCGTATTTTACGCTTCATAATGCGCCACACATTTTTGATGGGAGACAGGTCTGGACTACAGACTACGCACTCTTTTACTACGAAGCCACACTGTTGTACCATGTGACTTGGCATTGTTTTGCTGAAATAAGCAGGGGCGTCCATGATAACATTGCTTGGATGACAACATATGTTGCTCCAAAACCTGTATGGACCTTTCAGCATTAATGGTGCCTTCACAGATGTGTAAGTTACCCATGCCTTGGGCACTAATGCACCCCCATACCATCCATCCATCATCTTCCGCTTATCCGAGGTCGGGTCGCGGGGGCAGCAGCATAAGCAGGGAAGCCCAGACTTCCCTCTCCCCAGCCACTTCGTCTAGCTCTTCCCGGGGGATCCCGAGGCGTTCCCAGGCCAGCCGGGAGACATAGTCTTCCCAACGTGTCCTGGGTCTTCCCCGTGGCCTCCTACCAGCTGGACGTGCCCTAAACACCTCCCTAGGGAGGCGTTCGGGTGGCATCCTGACCAGATGCCCGAACCACCTCATCTGGCTCCTCTCGATGTGGAGGAGCAGCGGCTTTACTTTGAGTTCCTCCCGGATGGCAGAGCTTCTCACCCTATCTCTAAGGGAGAGCCCCGCCACCCGGCGGAGGAAACTCATTTCGGCCGCTTGTACCCGTGATCTTATCCTTTCGGTCATGACCCAGAGCTCATGACCATAGGTGAGGATGGGAAGGTAGATCGACCGGTAAATTGAGAGCTTTGCCTTCTGGCTCAGCTCCTTCTTCACCACAACGGACCGATACAACGTCCGCATTACTGTAGACGCCGCACCGATCCGCCTGTCGATCTCACGATCCACTCTTCCCCCACTCGTGAACAAGACTCCTAGGTACTTGAACTCCTCCACTTGGGGCAGGGTCTCCTCCCCAACCCGGAGATGGCACTCCACCCTTTTCCGGGCGAGAACCATGGACACGGACTTGGAGGTGCTGATTCTCATTCCGGTCGCTTCACACTCGGCTGCGAACCGATCCAGTGAGAGCTGAAGGTCCCGGCCAGATGAAGCCATCAGGACTACATCATCTGCAAAAAGCAGAGATCTAATCCCGTGGCCACCAAACCGGATCCCCTCAACGCCTTGACTGCGCCTAGAAATTCTGTCCATAAAAGTTATGAACAGAATGGGTGACAAAGGACAGCCTTGGCGGAGTCCAACCCTCACTGGAAATGTGTCCGACTTACTGCCAGCAATGCGGACCAAGCTCTGGCACTGATCATACAGGGAGCGGACTGCCACAATAAGACAGTTCGGTACCCCATACTCTCTGAGCACTCCCCACAGGACTTCCCGAGGGACACGGTCGAATGCCTTCTCCAAGTCCACAAAGCACATGTAGACTGGTTGGGCAAACTCCCATGCACCCTCAAGAACCCTGCCGAGAGTATAGAGCTGGTCCACAGTTCCACGACCAGGACGAAAACCACACTGTTCCTCCTGAATCCGAGGTTCGACTATCCGGCGTAGCCTCCTCTCCAGTACACCTGAATAAACCTTACCGGGAAGGCTGAGGAGTGTGATCCCACGATAGTTGGAACACACCCTCCGGTCCCCCTTCTTAAAGAGAGGGACCACCACCCCGGTCTGCCAATCCAGAGGTACCGCCCCCGATGTCCACGCGATGCTGCAGAGTCTTGTCAACCAAGACAGCCCCACAGCATCCAGAGCCTTAAGGAACTCCGGGCGGATCTCATCCACCCCCGGGGCCTTGCCGCCGAGGAGCTTTTTAACTACCTCAGCGACCTCAGCCCCAGAAATAGGAGAGTCCACCACAGATTCCCCAGGCACCGCTTCCTCAAAGGCAGACGTGTTGGTGGGATTGAGGAGGTCTTCGAAGTATTCCCTCCACCGATCCACAACATCCGCAGTCGAAGTCAGCAGAACACCATCCGCACCATACACGGTGTTGATAGTGCACTGCTTCCCCTTCCTGAGGCGGCGTATGGTGGTCCAGAATCGCTTCGAAGCCGTCCGGAAGTCGTTTTCCATGGCTTCCCCGAACTCTTCCCATGTCCGAGTTTTTGCCTCGGCTACCGCTAAAGCTGCACACCGCTTGGCCCGTCGGTACCCGTCCACCCCCATACCATCACAGATAATGGCATTTGAACTTTGCGCCTATAACAATCCGGATGTTTTTTTTTCTCTTTGTTCTGGAGAACACCACGTCCACAGTTTCCAAATATAATTTGAAATGTGGACTCGTCAGAACACAGAACACTTTTCCACTTTGCATCAGTCCATCTAAGATGAGCTCGGGCCCAGCGAAGCCGGCGGCGTTCCTGGGTGTTGTTGATAAATGGCTTTCGCTTTGCATAGTAGAGTTTTAACTTGCACTTACACATGTAGCGACCAACTGTATCAATCAATCAATCAATCAATCAATGTTTACTTACATAGTCCTAAATCACTAGTGTCTCAAAGGGCTGCAACTGTAGTCACTGACAGTGGTTTTATGAAGTGTTCCTGAGCCCATGTGGTGATATCCTTTACACACTGATGTCGGTTTTTGATGCAGTACCGCCTGAGGGATCAAAGGTCCGTAATATCATCGCTTACGTGCAGTGATTTCTCCAGATTCTCTGAACCTTTTGAGGATTTTACAGACCATAGATGGTAAAATCCCTAAATTCCTTGCAATAGCTCGTTGACAAATGTTGTTCTAAAACTGTTCGACAATTTGCTTACAAATTGGTGACCCTCGCCCCATCCTTGTTTGTGAATTACTTAGCATTTCATGGAAGCTGCTTTTATACCCAATCATGGCACCCACCTGTTCCCAATTAGCCTCCACACCTGTGGGATGTTCCAAATAAGTGTTTGATGAGCATTAATGCTGAATGGTCCATACAGGTTTTGGAGCAACATATGTTGTCATCCAAGCGACGTTATCATGGACGCCCCTGCTTATTTCAGCAAGACAATGCCAAGCCACGTGTTACAACAGCGTGGCTTCATGGTAAAAGAGTGCGGGTACTTTCATGGCCCGCCTGCAGTCCAGACCTGTCTCCCATGGAAAATGTGTGGCGCATTATGAAGCGTAAAATACGACATCGGAGACCCCGGACTGTTGAACGACTGAAGCTCTACATAAAACAAGAATGGGAAAGAATTCCAATTTCAAAGCTTCAACAATAAGTTTCCTCAGTTCCCAAACGTTTATTGAGTGTTGTTAAAAGCAAAGGTGATGTAACACAGTGGTGAACATGCCCTTTCCCAACTACTTTGGCACGTGTTGCAGCCATGAAATTCTAAGTTAATTATTATTTGCAGAAAAAAAAAGTTTATGGGTTTGAACATCAAATATGTTGTCTTTGTAGCATATTCAACTGAATATGGGTTGAAAAGGATTTGCAAATCATTGTATTCTGTTTATATTTACATCTAACACAATTTCCCAACTCATATGGAAACGGGGTTTGTGGTTTTTTCAGTTCCCAAATGTTTATTGAGTGTTGATTAAAGGAAACGTAATGTAACACAGTGGTGAACATGCCCTTTCCCAACTACTTTGGCAGGTGTTGCAGCCATGAAATTCTAAGTTAATTACTATTTGCAAAAAAAAAATTAAGTTTATGAGTTTGAACATCAAATATGTTGTCTTTGTAGCATATTCAACTGACTATGGGTTGAAAATGATTTAAAAATCATTGTATTCTGTTTATATTTACATCCAACACAATTTCCCAACTCATATGGAAACGGGGTTTGTACTTTCCTCAGTTCCCAAATGTTTATTGAATGTTGATTAAAGGAAAGGTGATGTAACACAGTGGTGAACATGCCCTTTCCCAACTACTTTGGCAGGTGTTGCAGCCATGAAATTCTAAGTTAATGATTATTTGCAAAAAAAAAATTAAGTTTATGAGTTTGAACATCATATATGTTGTCTTTGTAGTGCATTCAACTGAATATGGGTTGAAAATTATTTGCAAATCATTGTATTGTGTTTATATTTACATCTAACACAATTTCCCAACTCATATGGAAACGGGGTTTGTAATCGAATCTAACCATTATTTTTTTAGGGCGGCAGCTGCAGTTATCAGTGGGCAAAATGGCGGTGAGAGCAGTGTATGTCATGGCAAACGAGCCCGGGCGACGTCACAAAGCAGGACGCGTGTAAACAAAGAGGCCGGGCGAAGAAACGAGGCACAATTCGCCGTCTCGCAGCCTGGTTGACGGAGGAGCGGCAACAGGGAGGCGCTGCACTGCGGCGTGGCGTCCTCCGCTGCATTTTGCTCGCTTGTCGCCTGCGCCGCTCCAGATGCGGCTTTATTAAATCATTATGTCAAGAAGGAGGGGGGGGGGGAGGAGACAACGGCCCCGCTGCTTGCCGTTTAATGACTCAGCGAGGCCCGTCTCCTCGCCTCTCTGGTGTCTCTTCTGCCGTATTCCCCCTGCAAGCGTGCCGAACGAGCCTTGTGCTGCGTTTCTAAATGCTGCTATTATTAAAATGAGACGCGTTATCATGCCTGCGCGCCCTCCTGGTGCAGGACTATACGATGAAGTAGTCGTCGGAGCGCCTGCTGCAGTTTCCCCAACCAGCATCCGAGACGTCGGGTCATTCAGCAGATGGCCGCCGTCCAATTAGTAACCCCGCCTGCCCCAGCGCTTGAAAGGGGGGCGGGGGAGTGGAGATAATTGGTAACGAGCAGTCACTTCCTGCCCCGGCGGAAACAAGGGTGACCCTTTGACCCCCCGGGCACGTAATCACCTCATCCAGGTCCATCTCGTCCGGGTTCTTCCAGCGCCGGCTGGACTGGGAGACGGGAAGCACCCCGATGTAGTACCAGCTGCCAAAACAAAAACAAGACACGGAGAGTGAAATGATGTTCAGTAGCAGACTGACAACTACTGGCTGATGCAGTGCTTTTCAACCACTGTGACGCGGCACACTAGTGTAATTGTTGATATACAAGCCATCAGCTGTATAATGCATATGTTCCTTTTTGACTGTACTTAAATGTATAATTGATTGTATTTATGTTATTCACATGTGAATAATGCTGTATAATGAACTTTATTTATAGTATTCACATGTGAATAATGCTGTACAATAGACTGTATTTGTTATTCACATGTGAATAATGCTGTATAATAGACTATTTATAGTATTCACATGTGAATAATGCTGTATAATCGACTGTATTTATGTTATTTACATGGGAATAATGCTGTATAATAGACTATAGTATCCACATGTGAATAATGCTGTATAATAGACTGTATTTATATTATTCATGTGAATAATGCTGTATAATAGACTGTATTTATGTTTTTCACATGTGAATAATGCTGTATAATAGACTGTATTTATGTTTTTCACATGTGAATAATGCTGTATAATAGACTGTATTTATGTTTTTCACATGTGAATAATGCTGTATGATAGACTGTATTTATGTTAATCATGTGAATAATGCCATATAATAGACTGTATTTATATTATTCACGAGTGAATAATGCTGTATAATAAACTGTATTTATATTATTCACATGTGAATAATGCTGTATAATTGACTGTATTTATGTTTTTCACATGTGAATAATGCTGTATAATAGGCTGTATTTATGTTATTCACATGTGAATAATGCCCTATAATAGACTGTATTTATATTATTCACGCGTGAATAATGCTGTATAATAGAATGTCTTTATATTTTTCACATGTGAATAATGCTGTATAATAGACTGTATTTATATTATTCACATGTAAATAATGCTGTTTAGTAGACTTCATTTATATTATTCTCATGTGAATAATGCTGTATAATAGACTGTACTTACATTAATCACATGTGAATAATGCTGTATAATAGACTGTATTTATGTTATTCACATGTGAATAATGCTCTATAATAGACTGTATTTATATTATTCACGCGTGAATAATGCTGTATAATAGAATGTGTTTATATTTTTCACATGTGAATAATGCTGTATAATAGACTGTATTTATGTTTTTCACATGTGAATAATGCTGTATAATAGACTGTATTTATATTATTCACATGTGAATAATGCTGTATAATAGACTGTATTTATATTATTCACATGTAAATAATGCTGTTTAGTAGACTTCATTTATATTATTCTCATGTGAATAATGCTGTATAATAGACTGTACTTACATTAATCACATGTGAATAATGCTGTATAATAGACTGTATTTATGTTATTCACATGTGAATAATGCTCTATAATAGACTGTATTTATATTACTCACGCGTGAATAATGCTGTATAATAGACATATTTACGTTATTCACATGTGAATAATGCTGTATAATAGACTGCAATTGTATTATTCACGTTTACTTAAGTATATTATAATGTAATAATTGATCTTGTGGTCACAAAAAGTCCACGTCTTCCTTTCCACTTTCTCATGCACTCCAAATCATTAATTGTCAAGGCTCTCTGTAAATACCGCCCGCTTTCGTCTGCGGCAGAAACCAACACCCTGCTCAAAATTGGAGAAATGACGGTAATCAACTCTTTCATAACGGCGTCGTTCGTTTTTTTTGTCTCACTTTTTTTGGCAAGTATGTATCACAGGGGTGTCCAAAGTGCGGCCCGGGGGCCATTTGAGGTCCACAGCTAATTGTTTACCGGCCCCCCACACATTCTGGAAATGTTATTGCAAAAATAAAAAAGAACATTAAAAATATTGGAATGAGGTGAAATCTAACAAGAAAAAGTTGCAATGTTGACACAAAGCTGCCATGCGGGCTGTTTTTTTTTCTTTTGTCTTTATTTTACTGTGTAAAAAACATCTTTATCATGAATTGATTAACGTGGACCCCGACTTCAACAAGTTGAAAAACTTATTAGAATGTTACTATTTAGTGGTCAATTGTACGGAATATGTACGGGCGGCATAGCTCGGTTGGTAGAGTGGCCGTGCCAGCAACTTGAGGGTTGCAGGTTCGATTCCCACTTCAGTCAACCTAGTCACTGCCGTTGTGTCCTTGGGCAAGACACTTTACCCACCTGCTCCCAGTGCCACCCACACTGGTTTAAATGTAACTTAGATATTGGGTTTCACTATGTAAAGCGCTTCGAGTCACTCGAGAAAAGCGCTATATAAATATAATTCACTTCACTTCACTACTGTGCAATCTACTAATTACAAGTTTCAATCAATCAATTATTTTTTTAAATTTTTTTTTGCCATTGCTCAAAACAAAAAATAATGACAAAAAAAACATGTTATAATGAATTATTTTCAAAGCTCCAATTAGTTAAAAAATGTCACTTTAAAATGTGGTAAATATTGCATATATTTTGCAGTTGCCATATAAAAACAACGTTTTCTTTAAAAAAAGAGCATAAAACAAACAAAATAATAGTTAAAAAGTAAAATCGACAGATATGTGAATTGTGTGAAGTGAATTATATTTACATAGCGCTTTTCTCTAGTGACTCAAAGCGCTTTACATAGTGAAACCCAATATCTAAGTTCCATTTAAACCAGTGTGGGTGGCACTGGGAGCAGGTGGGTAAAGTGTCTTGCCCAAGGACACAACGGCAGTGAATAGGTTGGCAGAAGTGGGAATCGAACCTGTAACCCTCAAGTTGCTGGCACGGGCGCTCTACCAACCGAGCTATGTACAGTAGATGAGATTAATAATTAATCGGACGAACCGAGTCCAAAAATTATGTAATTTACATAACTAAAGGTTTAGTGGCCACATGCGTAGACAGCACCTTTTAGCTCTTATTTCCAAAATTGTGTACATTACTGAATTGGGGTTTTATGGCCACTTATGTGGACACTCATACTGCCCTCTGGTGGTGTCAGAAGAGTATAACACATACCGCCCCTCTGAAGTTGATGTCGTAACTTAATTGTTGAAAGTTGAAAAAAAAAAACTAATAAAAATGTATCACTTTATGAGTGGGGCACCTTTTGGATCCCAAATATATTTAGTGGTGTTTTATTCATCTTTGCACTGTGATTACTCAAAAATAATAAATAATTAAAATCAATGGTGTCCTGCATTATTGATCTTTTAGGGATCTAATTACTAAATACTGCACATTTCAGTTTTACTATTAAAAAAACAAAGATGTTTTTGAGAAAAAAGCCATAAAACCTTTTTTTTTTTTTTTTCTTAAAGTTGATACAGAGATTTACTGTAAGCGTTAAATAAAAATTAATAATACAAATTTGACTTATTTGTAACATTTTAATAACTGAGACCCTTTATGGTCCCCGGGACCCCTAAAGGTAAAGTACATTTTAAAAATCCACATATTGTGTTATTGTTTGAAAATAAAAAAAATATCAAAATGTCCCTTGCATGCTTTTATTTTCCCTTGTGCAGCCCTCAGTAGAAAAAGTTTGGACACCCCTGATGAAATCCTAAAAAAAACAAAAAGAAAACAGCTGTTTTCATAGATAGCAAAAGCAAACTGTCAGGACTGATTATTTGCCTTCTCTCCTGTAATGATTGCTACTCGGAGTCTGCGAGGGCAGCCCGAGTTTGTCTCGTCTTATTTTCTCAGCGACTTCAAAGTCGCCCCCCAGCCCCCCCGCTGCGGCACTTTTAGCTCCGTCAGCCGCCTGACAGCGAAGGCGTTTGCTTCCCCCTCGCTATTTGTGATCCAACAGTCAGTTAAGTCTCAGCCCACTCCTGAGTATACCGAGACCTCCCTGTCACCCCCCCCCCCCCCCCCTTCCCCCCCTGCTATCTGGCAGCTGTCAAGTCCAGTCTTGTCCTTCCTACTGACCTGACGCGCGTGGCGGTGAGCACCTTGGGCAGGTCAATGGTCATTTTGCCACCCTGCGCCTGGTGCGTGGTGTAGACAGGCTTGGTCTTGATGAGGTCGGGGGCGGTGCGGATGGACACCTGCTGCTGCAGACCCCCGGCGATGTTGCCCCGGCTGGTCAGCACGAAGGAGTAGTCGGTGTCGGGCTGCAGCTGCGTGATCAGCTTGCGCTTCAGGCTGCCCTGCACCTCCACACTTTGCTGGTTGTACAGGATCTGGGAGAGGGAAAAGAGACAAAAAAAAAAGGTGAGACCGGCACCAGGCGGGCCTGTCCGACACCCAGAGGTGGGTAGAGTAGCCAGAAATTGTACTCAAGTAAGAGTACTGTTACTTTAGAGACTTATTACTCAAGTAAAAGTAAGGAGTAGTCACCCAAATATTTACTTGAGTAAAAGTAAAAAGTTTGTTGTGAAAAAACTACTCAAGTACTGAGTAACTGATGAGTAACCTGATTACGGCAAAAAATAATGCACAAAAACATAAAAATAGCAATGAGCAAATTCATAGCCAGGAATATCTCTTAAGCAACTAAAACAATAATATTTATTCACAATAAGAAGTTCCTGCAGTCCTGGGTTCAAATCCAGGCTCGGGATCTTTCTGTGTGGAGTTTGCATGTTCTCCCCGTGAATGCGTGGGTTCCCTCCGGGTACTCCGGCTTCCTTCCATTTCCAAAGACATGCACCTGGGGATAGGTTGATTGGCAACACTAAATTGGCCCTAGTGTGTGAATGTGAGTGTGAATGTTGTCTGTCTATCTGTGTTGCCCCTGCGATGAGGTGGCGACTTGTCCAGGGTGTACCCTGCCTTCCGCCCGATTGTAGCTGAGATAGGCGCCAGCGCCCCCCGCAGCCCCGAAAGGGAATAAGCGGTAGAAAATGGATGGAAATAATAGTAAATTAAAATTAAAAAAAATAAGGCACATTGAGCCACAATAACTTAACAGCACCATAGGCTCAGTAGACATTGATTGATTGATTGATTGAAACTTGTATTAATAGATTGCACAGTACAGTACATATTCCGTAGGCTAATCTTTCCTGTGATAAAATGGCAACCAAGGTGATCCAAAAGGTCAACCAAAGAACGAGATTCCTCTACAGAATCTCCTCTCTGGTCAACAAAAGCACCTTGAGGATTCTAGCGGGAACTCTCATTCAACCCTTCTTCGATTACGCTTGCACCTCCTGGTACCCCAGCACCTCCAAAACCCTCAAATCTAGACTCCAAACATCCCAGAATAAGCTAGTCCGGTTACTTTTAGACCTCCACCCCAGATCACACCTCAATCCAACCCACTTCTCCAAAGTGGGGCTGGCTCAGGGTGGAGGACAGAGTAAAACAACTTGCACTGAGCCTGGTCTATAAAATCCGCTACACCTCCCTGATACCGAAGTACATGTCAAACTACTTCCTTAACGTAAATGACCGCCATAACCACAACACCAGGGGGAGCTCCACAAACCACGTTAAACCCAGATTTCGATCTAACAAAGGTCTTAACTCATTCTCTTTCTATGCCACATCAATGCGGAATGCACTCCCAACAGGTATAAAAGTAAGTGCATCTCTATATTCCTTCAAAACCGCTCTAAAACAACACCTCCAGGCAACTTCAACACTTTACTAATACCCTCCTCCATTCACATCCCATCTCCCCGGATTATAAACAACTCAAATGTACTTCTAATGTATTTACTTGTTCTTATGCTATCTGAACTCACTATGTTCTCTGCTGGCTGTACATATCCTACTAAATAAGACCTACACTGTTTCAATGTCCATTTCTCTGTTGATGCAATTGTTGTTGACTGAAGTACTGATATCAACCAAAGCTCCTCATCCCACACTCCGGATTGTAAATAATGTAAATAATTCAATGTATATACTATGATGATTAACTTGTGTGATGACTGTATTATGTTGATAGTATATATTTGTACCATGAATTGATTAACGTGGACCCCAACTTAAACAAGTTGAAAAACTTATTGGGGTGTTACCATTTAGTGGTCAATTGTACGGAATATGTACTGTACTGTGCAATCTAATAATAAAAGTATCAATCAATCAATCAATCAATCAAAAAACCATTGACCACTAAATGGTAACACCCCAATAAGTTTTTCAACGTTTATCAATTACTTAATAAATGACCAAGTCGAGGTGATCTACCTCATATATTAAAAATGCGCGGATAGGCAATTATATCATCCGCATCCGCATCACCAAAGTCGTCATCCACCCGCCGTCCACCCGAACCAATATTTTATCAGGACCGTACCTGCCCGCCAACCGCCTGCTGAAATACATCAGAGGTTGTCCGCCTTTCCCACTCACAGAGCTATTTAAACCTGTTTCACAGAGTAATGATGACAATTGGAGCCGCTAACGTTCCCGCGACTACCCAATAGCGTTCATCCTGATTACAAGAATATGGACGTGCTGTGAAGCCATTGCCTTAGACACCTTCAACAACATGTATGAACCGATTGTTGGTCCGGCAACATGTTGTGTGCAGCTTCCGCAATTACACGTTCGGGATTGAAAGGCATACTGGGTGATACAGAGTACACTGATGGTTGTGATATAAACAACTTTAACACTAATATGCGCCACGCTGTGAAGCCACACCCAACAAGATTGGCAAACACATTTCGGGAGAACATCCTCCCAGTAACACAACATAAACGCAACACAACAAATACCCATAATCCTTTGTATCCGTTATATTTCCCGAATTCCTGAATATATTTTACACGCCCGCGCCCCCAATCCCACCCACCTTACCGACGCACGGGGTTTGCTGCTAGCGGGGTGTATAAAATAGTCAGGAAGTGTCATGAATATAAAGGATTATGGGTATTTGTTGTGTTGCGTTTATGTTGTGTTACTGTGAGGATCTTCTCCCGAAATGTGTTTGTCGTTCTTAATTGGTGTGGCTTCACAGCGTGGCGCATATTACTAAGCACGCCCTAATACTTATTATCTGGGTGACTGCCGGCAGTCATTCAGGAGAATAATAGCGTCTCCTATTGCTTTCTTCGCTTTATGACACGGGTCCTAAATGGCACTTTGAATGGCAAAGGATACAGATCACAGAACCATGCATATCAAATATTTCCGGATGGTTCAACTGCCACCCGCCCGAATATAATTAAAATCTATTTTTTCGTCATGTCAACCGCCCGACCCGCGGTTTATCCGCGGACTCCGCGGATGAGACCCCAAACCCCGCAACTCTATCATATATACGTATACATACACACACATATCATATATACACACACATATAATTTATATATATTTATATAAAGAGTATATAATTTATATTTATTTATTTAGCCGTTTTTGTTGACATGTTAAAGGTGTTTTAATGAATATACATGCATGTTTGACTTATAGATTCCTATCTTTCATGAAGACAAGAATATAAGTTGGTGTATTACCTGATTCTGATGACTTGCATTGATTGCAATCAGACGTCCACGTTTTCAAATGGAGGAGAAAAAAAGTTCCTCTTTTCTGTCCAATACCACATGAAAGTTGTTGTTTTTTTGGCATCTTATTTGTCCAGCTTCCATATTCGTTTTTATACACTTTACAAGAAATACATTGGCGGCAAACTCCCTAGCTTGCTAGCTTGTTTGCGCTGACTTTCGGAGACTCTTATTTTGTTAGCGCAGGCGCGATGGAGCGGCGCTTTTATTGTGAAGACAGGAACTGTGCGATCAGTCTTTAGGCTTTTGACGGGAAGTACGGTAGAAATCAGTGTTAATTTTGACAGCAAAATTTGATTTAGTTTTAGTCATAGTCTTTTGACTAAAATGTAATTTAGTTTTAGTCATAATTTAGTTATTTAAATTGTTTTTGTTTTAGTTGACGAAATATCACAAGATTATAGTCGACGAAAACTACAGTAGATTTAGTCGACTAAAGGGTAACATGTAAACTTTCCCTTCAATTTCTGAAAGTCAAAGCAAAACAGCGGACAAATCACCGATACAAGTCGTATTTTGATGAAAATCATGTCTCAAATTTAGTATTTCACGAGTAAGCCGTGTAATAAACGGGATAACGTCGAGTGAGTTGTATGTTGTGGAAAATGCTTACCTGTGTGTGGATTTCGGAGCGATTCGACTAAATTTCGCTTCAAGTTTGTTGTGTTTTTCCCCGTAATCCTCGCGCTGCATTTCTTACACTGCGTCTTGTTATCTTTGACGTCAAATATAAAATTTCCCCATAAGTCCTTTCTCCTCTTCCTCCCCGGCGTTGACATGTTGTCTTCTGCAGCGCATTCCCGGGTCAGTCTCAAACGCAAACTACGTTTACGTAATTTCCTTACCACGTCGCTCTGATTGGTTCTCCTCCCAACTCCTCCCGCCTCTTCTTGACGAAATGAGTTCCCATTGGATCTCGTCTCTGGCAGACATTTTCGTCTGGTTTTTATTCGTTGACGAATATGTCAATACACCTCGTCATCGTCTTAGTCCACGTAAATTATTTAGTTATTGTCTCGTTTTAGTCAGAAAAAAAAAGGTCATTGACGATAACTATGACGAAAATGTTTTTGATTGACTGATTGAAACTTTTATTATTAGATTGCACAGTACAGTACATATTCCGTACAATTGACCACTAAATGGTAACACCCCAATACGTTTTTCAACTTGTTTAAATCGGGTCATGTGACCACCTGGCTCTGTTTGATTGGTCCAACGTCACCAGTGACTGCATGTGATTGGTGAAACGCAGGCATGCGCAGATCCTACTTTGAAGCTCTCATAAACCAAAACAAAACATTAACAGATCGATAAACAAAAGTAGCGAGCCGAATGTAAAAAATGGAGCGTTTCTTCTCTATAAAAATACTCAAATAAAAGTATGTTGCATAAAAACTACTCGTAGAAGTACAATTTATCCCAAAAGTTACTCAAGTAAGTGTAACGGAGTAAATGTAGCGCGTTACTACCCACCTCTGCCGACACCTCCGGTCCCTTCTAGCGTTTCTCGCAAAAATGGTGGGAATTGATACCGGCGCACCTGGTAATGAGCATGCCATTCGCCGCAACATGCTATTAGCTGCTACACTGAGCTATAATTATTATTTAAAGCTGAAGATTTTCCACTAAAATACTAAAAGCAAGCTGTATTGTTGTATAGCGTGGGTGGGCCGGAGAGAGGAAACAAAAAACACTGGATCATAAAAAATGACAAATAAAATACATTTGGCTGACGGTTGCATTATCAACACAGAATCAATGAAATAAACACATGCATGTACTATGGAAGGGGGTACACAAACTTTTTGACTCAAGGGGCCGCATTGGGTTAAAAAAAATTTGGCTGGGGACCAGGCTGTAAATATATATATAAACACATATATATATATATATATATATATATATATATATATATATATATATATATATATATATATATATATATATATATATATATATATATATATATATATATATATATATATGTATACCCGTCTCCGCTCGGGATGGTCTCCTGCTGGCCCCAATATGGACCGGACTCTCTCTATTTTGTTAAATCCACTATGGACTGGACTCTCACACTATTATGTTAGATCCACTATGGACTGGACTCTCACACTATTATGTTAGATCCACTATGGACTGGACTATCACAATATTATGTTAGATCCACTATGGACTGGACTCTCACTATTATGTTAGATCCACTATGGACTGGACTCTCACAATATTATGCTAGATCCACTATGGACTGGACTCTCATATTGTTAGGTTAGATCCGCTATGGACTGGACTTTCAAGCTATTATGTTAGACCCACTATGTACTGGACTCTCACTATTATGTTAGATCCACTATGGACTGGACTCTCACTATTATGTTAGATCCACTATAGACTGGACTCTCACAATATTATGCTAGATCCACTATGGACTGGACTCTCTCACTATTATGTTGGATCCACTATGGACTGGACTCTCACTATTATGTTAGATCCACTATAGACTGGACTCTCACTATTATGTTGGATCCACTATGGACTGGACTCTCACTATTATGTTAGATCTACTATAGACTGGACTCTCACAATATTATGCTAGATCCACTATGGACTGGACTCTCTCACTATTATGTTAGATCCACTATGGACCGGACTCTCACAATATTATGTTAGATCCACTATGGACTGGACTCTCACAATATTATGTTGATCCACTATGGACTGGACTCTCACAATATTATGTTAGATCTACTATGGACTGGACTCTCACTATTATGTTAAATCCACTATGGACTGGACTCTCACACTATTATGTTGGATCCACTATGGACTGGACTCTCATTATTATGTTAGATCCACTATGGACTGGACTCTCACTATTATGTTAGATCCACTATGGACTGGACTCTCATACTGTTAGGTGAGATTCCACTATGGACTGGACTCTCTCACTATTATGTTAGATCCACTATGGACTGGACTCTCACTATTATGTTAGATCCACTATGGACTGCTCCCTCTATTATGTTAGATCCACTATGGACTGGACTCTCACACTATTATGTTAGATCCACTATGGACTGGACTCTCACAATATTATGCTAGACCCACTCGACGTCCATTGCATCCGGTCTCCCCTAGAGAGGGTGGGGTCACCCACATCTGCGGTCCTCTCCAAGGTTTCTCATAGTCAATCTCCTTGATATCCCACTGGGTTGTGAGTTTTTCCTTGCCCTTATGTGGGCTCTGAACCGAGGATGTCGTTGTGGCTTGTGCAGCCAAAATGTTCTATTTTGTTTCTATATATATATATATATATATATATATATATATATATATATATATATATATATATATATATATATATACACATATATATATATATATATATATATATATACATATATATATATGTGTATATATATATATACATATATATATATATATATGTGTATATATATATATATATACATATATATATATATATGTGTATATATATATATACATATATATATATATATATCAAAATTTCACGTGACGGGCTGTATATATATATATATATATGTATATATACATATATATATACATATATATATACATATATATATATATATATATATATATATATATATATATACAGCCCGTCACGTGAAATATTGCTGAGGCATCATTTCAAATTCCAACAAAAAATGTCCTTAATAAATATTGAATTTCTAACACGCCTCTACCACTAGAAAAGGTCAAAATGATAAAAGAGCCATATTTGCTGCATGGTAGACGACCACGACGTATCCCAGGCTGCAATCTCTTTTTGTTTATGTACTGTACTAACCACTCACCCCCTAAATCCTCCACATGACGCAAACAATGTTCCCAGTCTGTTGAACGCTCTCCCTGACCACCTGAGGGCACCACAGACTGTGGATGCTTTTTAAAAAAAGCTTGAAAAAACGTTTTTTTCTTTTAGATATACGCATACTAGTTCTAGCTATTAGGCTGTTTTAGTATTTTTTTTTTTTTAATACACTTTAGCACTTTGAGTGTTTTTTTTTACAAATAAAATATATTATTATTATTATTAAATGTGTTACCATTAAGGTTGCTCAATGAAAATAACTGTTCTGATGAGAATTTCAGCTCAAACGTACTTCCTGACTCTCCCCGAAAAATTAAAAACATGCTCTTTTTGGCTGTAGTTGTATGGTAGACGACCGCAGTGCACCCCAGATGGCACCTTGCAAATGTTTACGACGCTGTATTTGCGTCGTAAACATTGTGCAACAAAAAGTACGAGCGTCTATTGAGTCGACTCACCTTAAAAGGCACTTGGGACTTGTAATTGGGAGGCAAATCCCAGGTGAGGAGGACTGACGTCTTCATGACGGCTTTGACGCCAAAGTTCAAGGTGGGAAAATCTGCGTGGGAGAGGAAAAAAAAAAAAAAAAACCCTTGGATTAACAACGGGAGCGATAAATGGACTGTAATTAATTTCACCGCCAGCCTCTGAAAGGCATCGTGATTGATTTCGGCGCAAACACAACAAAGCTCAGGACGGGGAACAGCCGCCACCTCCTCCATGCTTTGTTTTTTCAGTTGACATAAAAATAACCAGGATTATTATTAAAAAGGAAGCTGCCTGTGTGACAAGGTGGAGGATGGAGGATGACGATGATGAGGAGGAGGAGGAGGAGGCACGCCGAGTGTGACTGCAGCGTGTAATGAGATTAGCCCGCCATAAATCAATAAACACACGCAGGGGGCGCTCAGACGAGAGAGGAACTGTGTTGAGGTTCGCGACAAGCAGGTGAAGAGTCATACCTGTCAACATATGGGACGTTTTGTTTTTTTTACCAGGGATTGCCTTGCTTCTGGTCTCGTTTAATAGATATCATCAGCTTTGGAACCTGACACATAGACAGCCCTATTCACCCTTCTATTATGTTGAGGGTCAATTTGACCCATTTCAGTTTTTGTGTTTATCAAAGTACTGGTTATCCTTTCTTTTTCTTGCTGAAATCTGGTGACTTTTCCTCATCTAGGGTCATGAACTGGTGTGTAAAATCTGGACACTTTGTTGTGTCGTGGAATGTCTTGCAGATTTTGTATACAAAGATGATGTTGCGGGTCATTTTGACCCAGACGCTTTAATGTGGGTAAATAGCCAAAATAAACAAGTTTCTTTGATGTACTTTTTACTTTGATGTACAATTGTTTGTATTTTGATTTAATAATTCAAAAAAAAGAAGGAGTTTTCTGGTCCCGGTCTATGGAACGCTCTTCCTGACCACCTGAGGGCACCACAGACTGTGGATGCTTTTAAAAAAGGCTTAAAAACCCTTCTTTTTAAAAAATAGCCTTTTGTTTTTTAGATATACCGTATTTCCTTGAATTGCCGCCGGGTATATAGTATACGCCTGCCTAGAATTATTGCCAGGTCAACCTCAGTTCGCTAAATAATTAGCGCATGCTAGGCTCAGGATTACCCCCCGGGTCAAACTCGTTTCAAGGGTACAGTGTCTACACGTCTCTCCTCAATTGAGCTGAATGGAACTCTGTCTCTCTTGAATTCCTTGCTTCTTCCATCCATCCATTTTCTACCGCTTATTCCCTTTCGGGGTCGCGGGGGGCGCTGGCGCCTATCTCAGCTACAATCGGGCGGAAGGCGGGGTACACCCTGGACAAGTCGCCACCTCATCGCAGGGCCAACACAGATAGACAGACAACATTCACAATCACATTCACACACTAGGGCCAATTTAGTGTTGCCAATCAACCTATCCCCAGGTGCATGTCTTTGGAAGTGGGAGGAAGCCGGAGTACCCGGAGAGAACCCACGCATTCACGGGGAGAACATGCAAACTCCACACAGAAAGATCCCGAGCCTGGATTTGAACCCAGGACTGCAGGACCTTCGTATTGTGAGGCAGACGCACTAACCCCTCTGCCACCGTGAAGCCCGCCAGGTCAAACTCAGTTCGCTAAATAATTAGCGCATGCTAGGCTCAGGATTACCCCCCGGGTCAAACTCGTTTCAAGGGTACAGTGTCTACACGTCTCTCCTCAATTGAGCTGAATTGAACTCTGTCTCTCTTGAATTCCTTGCTTCTTGTCTTGTTTAATAGATGTCGTCAGTGTTCGAACCCGACACTACCCCAATGCGTATGTCACATACCGTTAGACATGGTCCTGCTCTGGATGCTGGGACTGAGGGGTCCCCCGCCCTTGCTGGTGAAAGCCTGCACCCTGATGTCGTAGGTGGTGTCGGGGTTGAGGCCCTGGATGGTCATGCGGGTGTCGCCGGTGCGGTTGGTGCTGTTCTGCTGGCTGTTGATGTCCCTGTACACCACCACGTACGACACCATCTTGCCGTTCCGTTCGGCCAGCAGCGGGGGGTCCCACGTCAGCTGCGTGCTGGACTGCGTCAGGCCGGTGACCTGCAGGTTCAGCGGGAATCCCGACGGCACGTCCTCGGGGGTGCCGATCTCCTTGGTGTAGGGCTCGCCGTTGCCGGCGCGGTTGCGGGCGCTGAGGCGGAAGACGTAGGTGGCGCCCTTGTGCAGCCCCGTGACCGTGTAGTGGTCGTCGGTCTTCCTCAGCTCGCGTGAGGTGTAGGCGTCGTCGTCCACGCGCTTGTACTGCAGGTAGTAGCCCACCAGCTCGCCCACCATGTCCTTGGGAGGCTGCCACTGGATGAGGGCGGTGTTGCCCATGGTGGTGCTGATCATCATGGTGGGCTTGCCTGGCACTGGAAAGAAGGGCACCGTCAAGCTAAAAGCGACCACTTCAAAAAGCCGTCCTTTACCTGCTCCGGTGGTGGTGACGACTTTGGCTTTGCTGCGGGCGCCGTCTCCCTTGGTGGTGTACGCCGCCACGGTGACGGAGTAGGTGGTGTCGGGCTGCAGACCGCCGATGGTGGCCTCCTGCGACATGACGACGACACAGAGCCACCATAAAATTAACAAACTTGTCTCGCCCGGTTTCACCCAAAACCCCTCAAACACAACCTCAGCTCCTCGGACCGTCTGATTGCAACCAAACACATTTCCAATCGTCACAAAAAAAAAGGCACACAACCCCGACAAACCGGAAAAAAATAAATGAGCGTCACCGGTGTGTCCGTGTTCATGTCTGCCAGCTCGTTAAAAATGGATGTGCATCATTTTTTTTACATAAAAAACTAATTCATTTGAAGTTTGGGTGCAATAAAGACTATTTACCCTTTGATCTATGGAGGCGCTAATTATGTCTTTGCTGTCCAAAGACGTAATCAGCTTTGAGGACCGCATTATTCAGCTCAATACACCACTGGAAGGTTCAGAGAACAGCAAAAAAAAAAATGAATTTTGTATTTTAGTTTGCCCCCCGTGACCTCAAAGGGAATAAGCGGTAGAAAATGGATGGGGATGGATAGTTTGGTTTTCACTGTACAGTTAGAGATGCAACCTCAGTGGACTCTCACTATTATGTTAGATCCACTATGGACTGGACTCTCACTATTATGTTAGATCCACTATGGACTGGACTTTCACTATTAAGTTAGATCCACTATGGACTGGACTCTCACAATATTATGTTAGATCCCCTATGGACTGGACTCTCACTATTATGTTGGATCCACTATGGACTGGACTCTCACTATTATGTTGGATCCACTATGGACTGGACTCTCACTATTATGTTTGATCCACTATGGATTGGACTCTATTATATTAGATCCACTATGGACTGGACTCTCACTATTATGTTAGATCCACTATGGACTGGACTCTCACACTATTATGTTAAATCCACTATAGACTGGACTCTCACACTATTATGTTAGAGCCACTATGGACTGGACTCTCACTATTATGCTGGATCCACTATGGACTGGACTCTCTCACTATTATGTTAGATCCACTATGGACTGGACTCTCACTATTATGTTAGATCCACTATGGACTGTACTCTCACACTATTATGTTAAATCCACTATAGACTGGACTCTCACACTATTATGTTAGATCCACTATGGACTGGACTCTCACTATTATGCTGGATCCACTATGGACTGGACTCTCTCACTATTATGTTAGATCCACTATGGAAAGGACTCTCACCATTATGTTAGATCCACTATGGACTGGACTCTCACTATTATGTTAGATCCACTATGGACTGGACTCTCACTATTATGTTAGATCCACTATGGACTGGACTCTCACTATTATGTTAGATCCACCATGAACTGGATTCTCACTATTAGAAGAGTACAGCCTAGACGTTTCTCCTCAATTGAGCTAAATTGAATCCTGTCTCTGTTTAATTCCTTGCTTCTGGTCTCGTTTAATAGACGTCATCAGCGTTTGAACCTGACACATAGACAGCCCTATTAACTATGTTGAGGGTCAATTTGACTCATTTCAGTTTTTGTGTTTATCAAAGTACTGGCTATCCTTTCTTTTTCTTGCTGAAATCTGGTAACTTTTCCTCATCTAGGGTCATGAACTGGTGTGTAAAATCTGGACACTTTGTTGTGTAGTGGAATGCCTTGCAGAGTTTGTATACAAAGATGATGTTGCGGGTCATTTTGACCCAGGCGCTTTAATGTGGGTAAATATCCAAAATAAACAAGTTTCTTTGATGTAATTTTTACTTTGATGTACAATTGTTTGTATTTTAATTGCCTCTGAGACCCAGAGCCAGGTGTGTGAAGAGAGGGAATTTTCTCACACTTGTCCTTGTCACTGTTCTCATGTCATCTCTTTGACAAACTCACCAAAAATGAGCTCCAGAAGGATGACATCTGAGGAGACGAGGACAAGTGTGAGAAAGTTCCCTCTCTTCACACACCTGGCTCTGGTTCTCAGAGACAATCAAAATACAAACAATTGTACATCAAAGTAAAAAGTACATCAAGGAGACATGTTTATTTTTGGAGCTATTTACCTACATTAAAGTGCCTGGGTCAAAATGACTCGCAACATCATTCGGTTTAGCTCGGTTGGTAGAGTGGCCGTGCCAGCAACTTGAGGGTTGCAGGTTCGATTCCCGCTTCCGCCATCCTAGTCACTGCCGTTGTGTCCTTGGGCAAGACACTTTACCCACCTGCTCCCAGTGCCACCCACACTGGTTTGAATGTAACTTAGATATTGGGTTTCACTATGTAAAGCGCTTTGAGTCACTAGAGGAAAAGCGCTATATAAATATAATTCACTTCACTTCACTTTTATACAAACTCTGCACAAACATTCCACTACACAACAAAGTGTCCAGATTTACACACCAGTTCATGACCCTAGATGAGGAAAAAGTCACCAGATTTCAGCAAGAAAAAGAAAGGATAACCAGTACTTTGATCAACACAAAAACTGAAATGGGTCAAATTGACCCTCAACATGATACAACTGGAATAAAAAATGTATTGTGTGTCACTTTTCTAAATGTTTATACAACCTAAAATACAATTGTTATTGGTTCAACCTGTTTTCTTGACTGTTTTGAGTGCATTTACACAATGTGGGTCAAAACGACCCGCAACATAATCAATGTCATTTTTTCATAACATAATCAATGTCATTTTTTCATAACATAATCAATGTCATTTTTTCCAACATAATACAATAATACCATCTTCTACTAGAGCATACAGTCACTTATAGGCTATGTAGTTTGGCACCAATGCAACTTCCCGTTCATTGGGTTCTCACGTGACAAGAACACGGACACTTAGGTGAGCAAAGGCACGCAGGAACAGGAACAGGACACTGCACACAGACACATGCACACACACACAATATTTCTGTGTATACAGCGCCGGCGCTTACATCGCCAGCCTGCATCAGCATAGTGGGGAAACTAAAACAACCCAAAACAATATAATCACACATAAACAGAGGTGGATACTAATCTATTTGCTAGTATGTGCTGTGCATAAACACACGCATGCATGCACACACACACACACACACACACACATGTGCACACACACTCGTGCCCGCAGGCTTCCCAGCTCGTAAGAGGATGCCCTATTTTCTCCGCCACCCTCTGCCCTTCCTTACAGCGCTTCTCCAACTAACAGACTTTTAATTACATTATCATAGCAAGGGAAAGGGGAAAAAATGTTATATAGGCCAGCTTCTTTTTTTATTGGCGTCGTCTTTAAGGCACATTTACTGCTCCTGTACTTTGTCATTAGAGAGATAGAACGCTAAATGACTTTATCGTAAAAAGTGTTTTAACTTTATGGAAGGCGTTCTATTACTTTAATCACATAAAAAGTGGCTTTAACAGGCTCACTGGTGGCAGTCACTCTGGAGATTTTTTTTTTTTTTTATTCCGCCAAGGTCATTATAGCTCTGCTGACACTTCCTCCGCTCCCTTTTCTTCCCTTTGGACCAGGGGTGTTCAAACTTTTTCCACTTAGGGCCACAGACTGAAAAATCAAAGCAAGCGGGGGCCATTTTGACTTTTTATTTTATTTTAAAAAACAAAACAAAATATGTATAACCAATATTCATTTAAGCCCCCAAAGGGTTTTGGTCAAAAAATATTAAAAATGTGTCATTATTCAGTATTATTTTGTTTTATTATCATCCAAGTTTTAAATCTCCAGATCAACATTAGGTCCATCTGTCAATATAATGATTTTTAATGATTTAAGTTGTATGCTCTTTTTGTCAAAGAAAACCCTGTTTTTTGATTGAAAAAAACACACAAAATATGCAATATTATCACCCAATATTTTTTTAAATGGAATATTTGAGATTATATAATAATTGGAGCCTTAAAAAAGTAAATAACTCATAACACCATTGATTTTGATTCATTATTATTTTTTAAGCAATGACACTTAAAATCAAATGACACTAAAATTATTGTATTTGTTAAAAAAAAAAATATGTATACATTTTTTTATCGTTTACTTTTAACACAATAATCTCGAGATGAACTTCAGATCTATCCGTCAATTATAAGTTTTATTGTTGTTTATGTTTTTTGTTTGTTCATTTTAGGCCCTTCAAAAACAGCTCGGTTTTTTTATATGGCAAACACAAAATATGCAACATTTTCCCCAAAAAATATCTCAAAGTGGAAAATTTAACGTGACGTAATTGGAGCCTTGAATACGTCCATCCATCCATCCATTTTCTACCGCTTATTGCCTTTCGGGGTCGCGGGGGGCGCTGGCGCCTATCTCAGCTACAATCGGGCAGAAGGCGGAGTACACCCTGGACAAGTCGCCACCTCATCGCAGGGCCCTTGAATACGTCGGTAATTCCTAATGACATTGATTTTGATTCATTATTATTTTTTGAGCAATGCCGCTTAAAAACAAATCACACTAAAACTATTGGGGATCCAAAAGGGTCCTACTCATGAAAGTGTTAAAAAAAAAAATACATTTTTTTACTGTTTACTTTTAACACAATAATCTCGAGATCAACTTCAGATCTATCCGTTTTATTGTTGTTTATGGTTTTTTTTGTTCATTTTAGGCCCTTCTTTTAAAAAAACAGCTCAGTTTTTTATATGGCAAACACAAAATATGCAACATTTTCCCCCCAAAATATCTCAAAGTGGAAAATTTAACGTGACGTAATTGGAGCCTTGAATATGTCGGTAATTCCTACTGACATTGATTTTGATTCATTATTATTTTTTGAGCAATGACACTTAAAAACAAATCACACTAAAACTATTGGGGATCCAAAAGGGTCCTACTCATGAAAGTGTTAAAAAATAAATTATACATTTTTTTAATGTCTACTTTTAACACAATAATCTCGAGATCAACTTCAGATCTATCCGTTTTATTGTTGTTTATGGTTTTTTGGTTCATTTTAGGCCCTTCTTTTAAAAAAACAGCTCAGTTTTCTATATGGCAAACACAAAATATATAACATTTTCCCCCAAAAATATCTCAAAGTGGAAAATTTAACGTGACGTAATTGGAGCCTTGAATAGGTCAATAATTCCTAATGACATTGATTTTGATTCATTATTATTTTTTGAGCAATGACACTTAAAAACAAATCACACTAAAACTATTGGGGATCCAAAAGGGTCCTACTCATGAAAGTGTTAAAAAAAAAAAAATACTTTTTTTTTTACTGTTTACTTTTAACACAATAATCTCGAGATCAACTTCAGATCTATCCGTTTTATTGTTGTTTATGTTTTTTTTTGTTCATTTTAGGCCCTTCTTTTTAAAAAAAAACAGCACCGTTTTTTATATGGCAAACACAAAATATGCAACATTTTCCCCCAAAAAATTTAACGTGACGTAATTGGAACCTTGAATAGGTCAATAATTCCTAATGACATTGATTTTGATTCATTATTATTTTTTAAAGAAAGAAACACAAAGGGCAGCTTTGTGTTAAAGTTAAAGTACCAATGATTGTTACACACACACTAAGTGTGGTGAAATTTGTCGTCTGCATTCGACCCATCCCCTTGATCACCCACTGGGAAGTGAGGAGAGCAGTGAGCAGCAGCGGTGCCACGCCCGGGAATCATTTATGCTGATTTAACCACCAATTCCAACCCTTGACGCTGAGTGCCAAGCAGGGAGGTAATTGGTCCCATTTTTATAGTCTTTGGTACGACTCAGCCGGGATTTGAACTCACAACCTACCGATCTCAAGGCGGACACTCTAACCACTAGGTCACTGAGTAGAATATTAGAGTAAACATTGCAACATTTTCTTGTTACATTTCGCCTGTTTGCTCCTTTATATCACTTTTTACGTTTTAAAAATGTTTCATTTGTATTTTTAAAATGTGCCGTGGGTCCGTTAAAAAATTACCTACGGCCGCAAATGACCCCCCGGGTCGCATTTTGGACACGCCCGCTTTGGACAAAACGCTCGACAAGTCGGAAGGATGGAAGTTTCCTTCGCCGGGTGGCGGGTCTCTCCCTTAGAGATAGGGTGAGAAGCTCTGCCAACTCCGGGTTGGGGAGATCTTGCCCAAAGTGGAGGATTCAAGTACCTCGGAGTCTTGTTCACGAGTGAGGGAAGAGTGGATGGTGAGGTCCACGGGCGGATCGGTGCGGCGTCTTCAGTAATGCGGACGCTGTAGCGATCCGTTGTGGTGAAGAAGGAGCTGAGCCGGAAGGCAAAGCTCTCAATTTACCGGTCGATCTACATTCCCATCCTCACCTATGGTCATGAGCTTTGGGTTAAGACCGAAAGGACAAGATCACGGGTACAATGAGTTTCCTTCGCCGGCTGGCAGGGCTCTCCCTTAGAGATAGGGTGAGAAGCTCTGCCAACTCCAGGTTGGGAAGATCTTGCCCCAAGTGGAGGAGTTCAAGTACCTCGGAGTCTTGTTCACGAGTGAGGGAAGAGTGGATGGTGAGGTCCACGGGCGGATCGGTGCGGCGTCTTCAGTAATGCGGACGCTGTATCGATCCGTTGTGGTGAAGAAGGAGCTGAGCCGGAAGGCAAAGCTCTCAATTTACCGGTCGATTTACATTCCCATCCTCACCTATGGTCATGAGCTTTGGGTTTAGACCGAAAGGACAAGATCACGGGTACAATGAGTTTCCTCGGCGGGCCTGCAGGTCTCTCCCTTAGAGATAGGGTGAGAAGCTCAAAGTAAAGCTGCTGTTCCTCCACATGGAGAGGATCCAGATGAGGTGTTACGGGCATCTGGTCAGGATGCCCGGTAGGAGGCCACGGGGAAGACCCAGGACACGTTGGGAAGACTATGTCTCCCGGCTGGGAACGCCTCGGGATTCGCTGGGAGGAGCTGGACAAAGTGGCTGGGGAGAGGGAAGTCTGGGCTTCCCTGCTTAGGCTGCTGCCCCCGCGACACGACCTCGGATAAGCCGAAAAAGATGGATGGATGGAGATAAGGCCTGGCGGAAGTCTGTACTCATGTGGTATTGCCTAGATCAGGGGTCATCAACCTTTTTGAAACCAAGAGCTACTTCTTGGGTACTGATTAATGCGAAGGGCTACCAGTTTGATACACACTTAAATAAATTGCCAGAAATAGCCTATTTGCTCAATTTACTTTTACCTCTATGTTATTATTAATAATTAATGATATTTATCTTTGTGGAAACACTGATCATCTTAATGATTTCTCGCAATAATTATATATAGAAACAGATAAATATTTTTATAAATATATTTCGACTCTTTAAAATTCAAAATTCAATCGAAAAAAAGAGGAGAAAAACTAGCTAATTTTAGTATTTTTTATAAAAATTAAAAAAATAATTTATGGAACATCATTCGTAATTTTTCCTGATATAGATTATCTTTTAGAATTTTGATGACGTGTTTTAAATAGGTTAAAATTCAATCTGCACTTTGTTAGAATATATAACAAATTGGAACAAGCTATATTTCCATCAAAGACGAATATTTTTTTTGAATTTTAATCATAATAAGTTTGAAGAAATATTTCACAAATATTCTTCGTTGAAAAAACAGAAGCTAAAATGAAGAATTAAATTGAAATGTATTTAGTATTCTTTACAATAAAAAAATAAATAAAAAATTGTCAGGTATATGTGTTTAAAAATCCTAAAATCATTTTTAAGGTTGTATTTTTTCTCTAAAATTGTCTTTCTGAAAGTTATAAGAAGCAAAGGAATAAAATAAATGAATTCATATAAACAAGTGAAGACCAAGTCTTTAAAATATTTTCTTGGATTTTCTAATTCTATTTGAGTTTTGTCTCTCTTAGAATTAAAAATGTCGAGCAAAGTCAGACCAGCTTGCTAGTAAATAAATAAATTTAAAAATGTAGAGGCAGCTCACTGGTAAGTGCTGCTATTTGAGCTATTTTTAGAACAGGCCAGTGGGCGACTCATCTGGTCCTTACGGGCGACCTGGTGCCCGCGGGCACCGCGTTGGTGAACCCTGGCTCAAATAATTTCTATCCATCATTGTTCCTTTAAACACTTAAAGGGGAACATTATCACAATTTCAAAAGGGTTAAAAACAATAAAAATCAGTTTCCTAGTGGCATGTTTTATTTTTCAAAGTTTTTTTCAAAATTTTACACGTCCCGGAATATCCCTAAAAAAAGCTTTAAAGTTCTTGATTTTCACTATTTGCGATGCGACTCTCCATTTCCCTGTGACATCATACAGTGCTGCCAATACAAACAACATGGCGGTTACCACAGCAAGATATAGCGACATTAGCTCGGATTCAGACTCGGATTTCAGCGGCTTAAGCGATTCAACAGATTACGCATGTATTGAAACAGATGGTCGGAGTATGGAGGCAGATAGCGAAAACGAAAATGAAGCCATTGAGCGAATAGCTATTGTCGCTATTCGGCCATAGCGTGGGTGTACCTAATGAAGTGGCCCATAGCATGGCTGCCTTATTAGCATCGCCGGTAAAATGTGCGGACCAAACGATCAGGACTTTCGCATCTTGTGACACTGGAGCAACTTAAATCCGTCGATTGGTAAGTGTTTGTTTCGCATTAAATGCGGGTATCTAGTTTCAAATGTACATACAGCTAGCGTAAATAGCATGGTAGCATCGATTAGCGTGGCATGTTAGTATCGATTAGCTGGCAGTCATGCTGCGACCAAATATGTCTGATTAGCACATAAGTCAACAACATCAACAAAACGCACCTTTGTGATTTCGTTGACTTAATGGTTGCAAATGCATCTGCAGGTTATCCATACATCTCTGTGCCATGTCTGTCTTAGCATCGCCGGTCAAATGTGAAAACACTTTGGCACATTCAATGGCGGCAGATTTCTTGCCAGTGGTGCAACTTGACTCCCTCCCTGTTAGTGTTGTTACACCCTCCGACAACACACCATCAAGGCATGATGTCTCCAAGGTTCCAAAAAAATAGTCGAAAAAACGGAAAATAACAGAGCTGAGACCCGGTGTTTGTCACTTTCTGATGTCATCGCTAAAAGACCGATAAACAGAAAGGCGTTTAATTGGCCAAAATTCACCCATTTAGAGTTCGGAAATCGGTTAAAAAAATACATGGTCTTTTTTCTGCACCATCAAGGTATATATTGACGCTTACATAGGTTTGGTGATAATGTTCCCCTTTAAACACGGTCACTGCAGGTCGGTCTCACATTTCCTGTCAGAGATGAAACATCCGTCATGACTGAAGGTGCAGATTAATTATTCTTTTGATAAAAGAAAAAAATCTCTTTGTTCCAGATCGACAGCTGAACGCACTATTTTGTTGTTGTGACACCTGGCCGCTGAACTGGCGACACGCACCAGTGAAGCGGCCGTGCGTTCACGCCGCGGCGTTGTGATGACTGTAAAATGTGCGGACCAAACGATTAGGACTTTCGCATCTTGTGACACTGGAGCAACTTAAATCCGTCGATTGGTAAGTGTTTGTTTCGCATTAAATGCGGGTATCTAGTTTCAAATGTACATACAGCTAGCGTAAATAGCATGGTAGCATCGATTAGCGTGGCATGTTAGCATCGATTAGCTGGCAGTCATGCCGCGACCAAATATGTCTGATTAGCACATAAGTCAACAACATGAACAAAACGCACCTTTGTGATTTTGTTGACTTTATGGTTGCAAATGCATCTGCAGGTTATCCATACATCTCTGTGCCATGTCTGTCTTAGCATCGCCGGTCAAATGTGAAAACACTTTGGCACATTCAATGGCGGAAGATTTCTTGCCAGTGGTGCAACTTGAATCCCTCCCTGTTAGTGTTGTTACACCCTCCGACAACACACCGACGAGGCATGATGTCTCCAAGGTTCCAAAAAATAGTCGAAAAAACGGAAAATAACAGAGCTGAGACCCGGTGTTTGTCACTTTCTGACGTCATCGCTACAAGACCGATAAACAGAAAGGCGTTTAATTTGCCAAAATTCACCCATTTAGAGTTCGTAAATCGGTTAAAAAAATACATGGTCTTTTTTCTGCAACATCAAGGTATATATTGTCGCTTGCATAGGTTTGGTGATAATGTTCCCCTTTAAACACGGTCCCTGCAGGTCGGTCTCACATTTCCTGTCAGGGAGGAAACATCCGTCATGAAGGAAGGTGCAGATGAATTATTCTTTTGATAAAAGAAAAAAATCTCTTTGTTCCAGATCGACAGCTGAACGCACTATTTTGTTGTTGTGACACCTGGCCGCTGAACTGGCGACACGCACCAGCGTTCATGATGACTGAGAGGTAATAAAGCGTGAGAAAGAGCCGCGTGACAACAGTCAGCTGCCGTCGCAGGAAGGGCCGCGGGGCAATCGCGGAAGACGGGCTGATGAAAACATCGCCCGCCCTGATAACGGTGCAGCACCACGGCGTGTGGAGGTAAAACAGCAGGTCAGCCACGCTTAATTTACGTCTCCTGACGACGCTGCGGCTCGGACCAGCACGCCCGCACCCCCAATGCTCACTGAGAATCATGCCGCCGGCGAACATCGCTGAGCTTCGTCTTCACGCTTCAAGGCTGCGCCAACCGATAAATATAGAACATAGGGAGGCTTCGCCAGCATGATGGATGGAATTTGATGGAGGTAAATCCATCTAATTCTCCAACTAATGAGCTTTTGTCGTCTTGCTTATCATTCGGCAACGTGCGATTGTTGGCAGCGACCAGCAGGGGGCACGCACAAGTTTGCTATTTGAATAATCGAAAAACCTGGTGTAAATATCACTGTTTTCCTGGCTGCTTGCAAAAAACTGAAATCTAAGTAAGATGAAATATGTCAAATAAAGGGCGATATTTGCTTATTTCAAACTAAGCTGATTTTATGTTAGAGTGTTTTACTTGTTTTAAGGGGTTTTGGTCCTAAATGATCTCAGTAAGATATTACAGCTGGGGTCTCAAACTCAATTTACTGGGCCGCAAGAAAAGATTTCTTAAAAAATATAACATGCACTTTTTAATGAATTCACCTTCTATGAATGGCTTTTTTAGGGCTATATAAGTAAACATTGACCTAGGGCTATATAAGTAAGCATTGATTTAGGGCTATGTAAGTAAACATTGATTTAGGGCTATATAAGTAAACATTGATTTAGGGCTATATAATTAAGCATTGATTTAGGGTTATGTAAGTAAACATTGACTTAGGGCTATATAAGTAAACATTGACTTAGGGCTATATAAGTAAACATTGATTTAGGGCTATAGAAGTAAACATTGATTTAGGGCTATACAAGAAAACATTGATTTAGGGCTATATAAGCAAACATTGATTTAGGGTTAAATAAGTAAACATTAATTTAGGGCTATATAAGTAAACATTGATTTACGGCTATATAAATAAACATTGACTTAGGGTTAAATAAGTAAACATTGATTTAGTGTTATATAAATAAACATTGATTTAGGGCTATGTAAGTAAACATTGATTTGGGGTTATATAAGTAAACATTGATTTAGCGCTAAATAAGTAAACATTAATTTAGGGCTATATATGTAAACATTGATTTACGGCTATATAAATAAACATTGACTTAGGGTTAAATAAGTAAACATTGATTTATTGTTATATAAATAAACATTGATTTAGGGCTATATAAGTAAACATTGATTCGGGGCTATATAAGTAAAAATGTATTTAGGGCTATGTAAGTAAACATTGATTTAGGGTTATATAAGTAAACATTGATTTAGGGCTATATAAGTAAACATTGATTTGGGGTTATATAAGTAAACATTGATTTAGCGCTAAATAAGTAAACATTAATTTAGGGCTATATAAGTAAACATTGATTCAAGGCTATATAAGTAAACATTGATTTAGGGCTATATAAGTAAACATTGACCTAGGGCTATATAAGTAAACATTAATTTAGGGCTATATAAGTAAACATTTATTTAGGGCTACATAAGTAAACATTGATTTAGGGCTATATAAGTAAACATTGATTTAGGGCTAAATAAGTAAACATTGATTTAGGGCTAAATAAGTAAACATTGATTTAGGGCTAAATAAGTAAACATTGATTTAGGGTTAAATAAGTAAACATTGATTTAGAGCTATAGAAGTAAACATTGATTTAGGGCTATATAAGTAAACATTGATTTAGGGTTAAATAAGTAAACATTGATTTAGAGCTATAGAAGTAAACATTGATTTAGGGCTAAATAAGTAAACATTGATTTAGGGTTAAATAAGTAAATATTGGTTTAGAGCTATAGAAGTAAACATTGATTTAGGGCTAAATAAGTAAACATTGATTTAGGGCTAAATAAGTAAACATTGATTGAGGGCTTTAGAAGTAAACATTGACTTAGGGCTAAATAAGTAAACATTGATTTAGGGCTAAATAAGTAAACATTGCCTTAGGGCTAAATAAGTAAACATTGATTAATTAATTGATTTGGCAAAATATTCCGCACTGTTTAAAAAGTTCCGCCAATCATCTTTACGTTCCAAACAATTTATATTGCCTAGTGAGGTTTCCCATGAGGTTAAAGTTAGCGCATCAACACCTTTATCACACACCCAAAATTTTAACTAGTTGACTAAAAATATTAGTTAGCATGTTACATTTTTGAAAATATCAATGATATCGGACTATACTGTAGATACTAGTGTTGTCCCGTTACTTTTCGGTACTTTTCTAAATAAAGGGGACCACCAGTTGGAGCATTCTAGTCAACTTTACATTCCGAATAATTTTAATTGCCTGTATCAGGCATTGTTTTTTTTATTCACTAAAAGATGCGCAATACCCAACATGATGCTGCAATCTAACCAACACATTGGTACAATAACAAAGAGTACAGCCAAGCTAACATTACGTAATTGTGTTGGCATGGTTTACAATAAATCGTACGTCAGAGCTTATTTTCCTGTAATGTGTGAATAGTTTTGGGGGTTTACTGTATCTCCAACACGGATTGGTGGAAAGGGAATGGAGTGAGGTTCCCCCGCAGGTTAAAGTTAGCGCATCAACACCTATATCACATACCCATAGTTGTAACTAGTTTACTAAAAATATTAGTTAACATGTTATATTTTTGAAAATATAAATAAAATATAAAATACATTTTAAAATATTTGGCCTTCATGGCTCCACAGGCCCAAAAAGTTCCCGACCCCTGGTGTAGAATGTACTTTCTCCAGGTTTTTGTTTTTACTGTTTGACCATCAAAAACCCCAATTGGGTGTCTCTAGCTTTGGTTGGAATTTTATTGTGAGGACTGAACTCGAACCCGTTCACAACACTGCACGTAGCATGACTTTGAATCCAAACACACACACACCCACACACCCACTCACACACACACACACTGGTTATCATTTGGAATGGGGACCAAGATGTTGTTCATGACTTGTGGGGACCGCCCTTTCTACAGGTTGTGGAGGCATACAATTTTTGGGGTAAAATGTGCACTGCCCAGTTAGCTCATACACGTCTTTAAATCTCTGGATTGATGAAGTAATGTGCTGTTCATACTTACTGGGGACCCTGGGGAAAAAAGAGTTAATATGGTTCATGGGGACCAAATTTAAATCATTTTGCATAATTCATTTAAGGGTCCCACTTGTATAGTCTTCGGTATGACTCGGCCGGGGTTTGAACTCACAGCCTACCGATCTCAGGCCGTGAGTGGGGTTTGAACTCACGGCCTACCGATCTCAGGCCGTCAGTCATACCGAAGGCTATAAAAATGGGACCCATTACCTCCCTGCTTGGCACTCAGCATCAAGGGTAGGAATTGGGGGTTAAATCACCAAAAATTATTCCCGGGTGCGGCCCCCGCTGCTACTCACTGCTCCCCTCACCTCCCAGGGGGGTGATCAAGGGTGAAGGGGCAAATGCAGAGAATAATTTCGCCACACCTAGTGTGTGTGTGACAACCATGGGTACTTTAAATTCAACTTTAACACATTTGTTCGTGACTACTGAGGACCTTTTAAAAGAAATAGCAGCGAGTGCAGTACCAGCTACAGCCCGATGAGGGGGCTGTTGTGCAAATGCCTCACACCTAAACTAACCAGTAAACATGTTTTAGGGGCCAAAGCTTGAAAAAAAATCACTTAGGCATTTAAAAAGGGACTTTTTTTTTTGGGTCCCCATACCGTCAGAAATCCCCTAAACAGTGTGTAAACAGAGTGATGTCCCCATTTTTCCAAAACACACACACACACACAACCACAGGTACAAAACACAACACCCCCAAACTGCGGACCTGGGACCCTGGAACACGACCAAACCCAGCAGCACACATGAGGACTACTCACATGCTCGGTGGAGTCCTGAATATTCCACTGATGGAGAGGAGACAGACACAGGACATGGGGCGGGGTGGATGAGGAAGGGGGGGGGGGAGAATGAGTCAGAGGCAAAACAACAGACATGGAGAAAACAAACCAAAAAAAAAAGCCGGGAGACTTTTTTTTTTTTTTTCCTGCTGCAAGACAGATGGATGTAGGTGTCATGCGGTAGAGGAGCGTGATGGAGGCGAGGCAGTAAAAAAAGTCCAATGAACAAAGTGTGTCATCAAGGTCGGGTGTGGTTTGAAAACTTTGCGTTATGATGATGCACTGCCTTGTTTCCGCTCCTGCCTATCAATCTTGAAGGCGTCCATTAGCGGGACACTTCTCCCCCCATTTTCCCTCGCTACTTGCCGCTTACCCTTTTTTTTATTCATCACATTTCAATATGTTTTCCAAGCACTCGCCTCTCGCTTTTTGCCCCAAACATTCCCGGGGGGACGCCGAAGCCCATTTCCCGCCGCCGGCGCCGACGCGGAGCGTGAAATCTTATTAGCGAGCGCCCGCACTGTACTAGCGCCGGGACATCGAACCCGTTGATGCGGAATGCCACCGATGCCATTTAGCGACAACTAGCTGCATAGCCAAGAAAACCACTGATGGGCATTGGGGGAGGGAGGGGGGGGGGGGGGGGACTTACCTGGGACAGAAGGTTGGCTTGGCAAGGTTTGGGGATACCAAATACAGACTGTGCTAGACTTTTGAGAAGAACAAAAAAGTTTGGTCATATTATACCTTTATATACCGTACATATATACCTATACTGGCTTCCAAGATGCGACTTTGAGGTTTTACTACTTACGTAGAAAATACAACACGGTCTAGCTCTATCCTATCTTGCTGATTGTATTGTACCATATGTCCCGGCAAGAAATCTGCGTTCAAAGAACTCCGGCTTATTAGTGATTCCCAGAGCCCAAAAAAAGTCTGCGGGCTGTAGAGCGTTTTCTATTGGGGCTCCAGTACTCTGGAATGCCCTCCCGGTAACAGTTCGAGATGCTACCTCAGTAGAAGCATTTAAGTCTCACCTTAAAACTCATTTGTATACTCTAGCCTTTAAATAGACCTCCTTTTAGACCAGTTCATCTGCCGCTTCTTTTCTTTTCTACTCTGCCCCCCTCTCTCTTGTGAAAGGGGAAAAACACAGGTCCGGTGGCCATGGATGAAGTGTTGGCTGTCCAGAGTCGGAACCCAGGGTGGACCGCTCATCTGTGCATCGGTTGGGGACATCTCTGTGCTGCTGACCTGTCTCTACTCAAGATGATCTCCTGCTGGCCTCACTATGGACTGGACTCCGACACTATTATGTTAAATCCACTATGGACTGGACGCTCACAATTATGTTAGCTCCACTATGGACTGGATTCTCACTATTATGTTAGATCCACTATGGACTGAACTCTCACTATTATGTCAGATCCACTATGGACTGGACTCTTACTATTATGTTGGATCCACTATGGACTGGACTCTCAATATTATGTTGGATCCACTATGGACTGGACTCTTACGTTTATGTTGGATCCACTATGGACTGGACTCTCAATATTATGTTAGCTCCACTATGGACTGGACTCTCACTATAATGTTGGATCCACTATGGACTGAAGTCTCACTATTATGTTGGATCCACTATGGACTGAAGTCTCACTATTATGTTAGATCCACTATGGACTGGACTCTCACTATTATGTTAGATCCACTATGGACTGGACTCTCACTATTATGTTGGATCCACTATGGACTGAAGTCTCACTATTATGTTAGATCCACTATGGACTGGACACTCAATATTATGTTAGCTCCACTATGGACTGGACTCTCACTATTATGTTGGATCCACTATGGACTAGACTCACACTATTATGTTAGATCCACTATGGACTGGACTCTCACACTATTATGTTAGATCCACTATGGACTGGAGTCTCACTATTATGTTGGATCCACTATGGACTGAAGTCTCACTATTATGTTAGATCCACTATGGACTGGACACTCAATATTATGTTAGCTCCACTATGGACTGGACTCTCACTATTATGTTGGATCCACTATGGACTGAAGTCTCACTATTATGTTAGATCCACTATGGACTGGACTCTCACTATTATGTTGGATCCACTATGGACTGAACTCTCACTATTATGTTAGATCCACTATGGACTGGACTCTCACTATTATGTTAACTCCACTATGGACTGGACTCTCACTATTATGTTAACTCCACTATGGACTGGACTCTCAATATTATGTTAGATCCACTATGGACTGGACTCTCACTATTATGTTGGATCCACTATGGATTGGACTCTCACTATTATGTTAGCTCCACTATGGACTGGACTCTCACTATTATGTTAGCTCCACTATGGACTGGACTCTCACTATTATGTTAGATCCACTATGGACTGGACTCTCACTATTATGTTAGCTCCACTATGGACTGGACTCTCACTATTATGTTAACTCCACTATGGACTGGACTCTCACTATTATGTTAACTCCACTATGGACTGGACTCTCAATATTATGTTAGATCCACTATGGACTGGACTCTCACTATTATGTTAGATCCACTATGGATTGGACTCTCACTATTATGTTAGCTCCACTATGGACTGGACTCTCACTATTATGTTAGCTCCACTATGGACTGGACTCTCACTATTATGTTAGCTCCACTATGGACTGGACTCTCACTATTATGTTAGCTCCACTATGGACTGGACTCTCACACTATTATGTTAGATCCACTATGGACTGGACTCTCACTATTATGTTAGCTCCACTATGGACTGGACTCTCACTATCATGTTAGATCCACTATGGACTGGACTGTCACACTATTATGTTAGATCCACTATGGACTGGACTCTCACACTATTATGTTAGATCCACTATGGACTGGACTCTCACACTATTATGTTAGATCCACTATGGAATTGACTCTCAAACTACTAACCAGATCTACTCGACGTCTCTTGCACCGGTTGCCTAGGGGCCGGGGGTCCCCACATCTGTGGTCCCCTCCAAGTTTTCTCATTGTCATCCCATTGGGTTGAGTTTTCCCTTGCCCTGATGTGGGATCTGAACCGAGGATGTCGCTGTGGCTTGTGCAGCCCTTTGAGACACTCCTGATTTAGGGCTGTATAAATAACTTAATTCATTTATATTTTTTCCTCTTCAACCCAATCTTTGCCAAATTATAAAGCGTAATGTGTAATTAAAATTTAAATTTAATCCGGTGCGCCCTATGGTCCGGAAATAACGGTATATTTATCAATGCCGTAGAGCATTTTATTCTGAAAATCAAGCAGATTCATTATGTTTATATGTCGTACTTCCTCTTCAACCCCATCTCTGCCAAATTAAAGAGCATAATTTGTCATTTAAATTTAGTCCGGTGCGCCCTATGGTCCGGAAATAACGATATATTTTCCAATACCACAGAGAGTTTTATTCTGAAAATCAAGCCTTATTATGTTTATGTGTGGTACTTCCTCTTCAACCCCATCTCTGCCAAATCACAGAGCGTAATTTGTAATTTAAATTTAAGTTTAGTCCGGTGCGCCTTATGGTCCGGAAAATACAGTATATTTACCAATGCCATATAGCAATTTATTCTGAAAATCAAGCCTCATTATGTTTATGTGTGGTACTTCTTCTTCAACCTCACTTTTGCCAAATTACAGAACGTAATGTGTCATTTAAATTAATATTTAATCCGGTGCGCCCTATGTTCCGGAAAATACGTTTTTATATTACCAATGCCATAGAGCATTTTATTCTGAAAAACCAAGCAAGATTCATTATGTTTATGTGTGGTACTTCCTCTTCAACCCCATCTCTGCCAAATTACAGAGCGTAATTTGTCATTTAAATTTAAGTTTAGTCTGGTGCGCCTTACGGTCCGGAAAATACGGTATATTTACCGATGCCATAGAGCATTTTATTCTGAAAATCAAGCAGATTCATTATGTTTATGTGTGGTAATTCCTCTTCAACCCCACATTTGCCAAATTACAGAGCGCAATGTGTAATTTAAATTTGAATTTATATCCGGTGCGCCCTATGGTCCAGAAAATACGGTCTATCTACCAATGCCATAGAGCATTTTATTCTGAAAATCAAGCAAGATTAATTAGGTTTATGTGTGGTACTTCCTCTTCAACCCCATCTCTGCCAAATTACAGGGCATAATTTGTCATTTAAATTTAGTCCGGTGCGCCCTATAGTCCGGAAAATACAGTATATTTACCAATGCCATATAGCAATTTATTCTGAAAATCAAGCCTCATTATGTTTATGTGTTGTACTTCCTCTTCAACCCCACTTTTGCCAAATTACAGAGCGTAATTTGTCATTTAAATTTAAGTTAAATCCAGTGCGCCCTATGGTCCAGAAAATACGGTTTATTTAACAATGCCATGGAACGTTTTATTCTGAAAATCAAGCAAGATTAATTAGGTTTATGTGTGGTACTTCCTCTTCAAACCCACCTAAGCCAAATTACATGGCGTAATGTGTCATTTAAATTTATATTTAGTCCGGTGCGGCTTATGGTCCGGAAAATACGGTTTATTTACCAATGCCATGGAGCGTTTTATTCTGAAAATCAAGCAAGATTAATTATGTTTATGTGTGGTACTTCCTCTTCAACCCCACCTTTGCCAAATTACGGAGCGTAATTTGTCATTTAAATTTAAGTTAAGTCCGGTGCGCCCTATGGTCCAGAAAATACGGTTTATTTACCAATGCCATAGAGCATTTTATTCTGAAAATCAAGCACATTCATTATGTTTGTGTCGTGCTTAACCTTTAACCCCATATTTGCCAAATTACAGAGCGTAATTTGTAATTTAAATTTAAATTTAATCCGGTGCGCCCCGTGGTCCGGAAAATAGGGTATATTTACCAATGCCATAGAGCGTTTTATTCTGAAAACCAAGCAGATTCATTATGTTTATGTGTGGTACTTCCTCTTCAACCCCACCTTTGCCAAATTACAGAGCATAATGTGTAGTTTAAATTTAAATTTAGTCCGGTGCGCCCTTTGTTCCTGGAAATTCCTTTTTTTTACCAACGCCATAGAGCATTTTATTCTGAAAATCAAACAAGATTCACTCTGTTTATGTGTGGTACTTCCTCTTTAACCCTTCTTTGCAAAAGTACAGAGCGTAATGTGTAATTTAAATTTAATTTAAATTCGGTGCGCCCTATGGTCTAGAAATAACGGTATATTTACCAATACTAAAGAGTTTTATTCTGAAAATCAAGCCTCATTATGTTTATGTGTGGTACTTCCTTTTCAACCCCACTTTTGCCAAATTACGGAGCGTAATTTGTCATTTCAATTTAAGTTAAGTCCGTTGCGCCCTATGGTCCGGAAAATAAGGTATATTTACCAATGCCATAGAGCGTTTTATTCTGAAAACCAAGCAGCTTCATTATGTTTATGTGTGGTACTTCCTCTTCAACACCACCTTTGCCAAATTACAGACCGTAATTTGTAATTTAAATTTAAGTTTAGTCCGGTGCGCCCCCTATGGTCCGGAAAATACGGTTTCTTTACCAATGCCATAGAGCATTTTATTCTGAAAATCAAGCACATTCATTATGTTTGTGTCGTGCTTAACCTTTAACCCCATATTTGCCAATTTACAGAGCGTAATTTGTAACTTAAATTGAAATTTAACCCGGTGCGCCCCATGGTCCGGAAAATAAGGTATATTTACCAATGCCATAGAGCGTTTTATTCTGAAAACCAAGCAGATTCATTATGTTTATGTGTGGTACTTCCTCTTCAACCCCACCTTTGCCAAATTACAGAGCATAATGTGTAGTTTAAATTTAAATTTAGTCCGGTGCGCCCTTTGTTCCTGGAAATTCCTTTTTTTTACCAACGCCATAGAGCATTTTATTCTGAAAATCAAACACGATTCACTCTGTTTATGTGTGGTACTTCCTCTTTAACCCTTCTTTGCAAAAGTACAGAGCGTAATGTGTAATTTAAATTTAATTTAAATTCGGTGCGCCCTATGGTCTAGAAATAACAGTATATTTACCGATACTAAAGAGTTTTATTCTGAAAATCAAGCCTCATTATGTTTATGTGTGGTACTTCCTCTTCAACCCCACTTTTGCCAAAGTACAGAGCGTATTGTGTCACTTAAATAAAAATACTATATCACGATATACATTTATTCTATAGTCAGGCTTGACTGCATCGGCACTGGCGTACAACTGAGCTGCAGTCCCCTGAAGGCTGAAGACCACGGTGACACTTCATCTCCAACCTCAGACATAACACCTTTTCTTGCTTATACTGCAGGGGGGGCAAACTTAATGGCATAAACGACCCCCCCTCCACTCCTAGTTATATTTACAAAGGCACCGCAGAGCTGATAAGAGCCGCGGCTGCAGAGCGAGTGGCGTCATTTGTTGCCGGCTGCAGTGGTTGCCAATATGACGACACGGGCTGAGATTTGTGCCGATCTGGAGGAGTGATGGAGCGAAAAGGGTGGAGGTGCTCTTTTCTTTCTATTTCTATTCATGCCCGCTATCTGAGGCGGTGAAGCATGGCTCACGTACACACCACACACACACACACACACACACACACACACACACACACACACACACCGGTGGAGGGAATCGCATCAGCAGTCAAACCAAATCAGGCTGAGAAAGTGCTGGTGAATGTGGGCAAACACTGCCAGACTAGATATTGACCTTCACAAGCACGGCCACTTCACACGCGCCACAAATAATACTTTTTTTCTGATGCCTGCTATAATGGATGTGTCTTTATTATTTGGTGAGCGAAGATGAGACGCGAGCTGTCCAAGGTCTGGACTCGGGGTGGACCACTTATCTGTGCATCAGTTGGGGACGTCTCTGTGCTGCTGAGCTGTCTCCATTTTAGATGGTCTACTGCTGAAGCCACTATGGACTGGACTCTCACAATATTATGTTAGATCCACTATGGACTGGACTCTCACTTTTATGTTAGATCCACTATGGACTGGACTCTCACACTATTATGTTAGATCCACTATGGACTGGACTCTCACTATTATGTTAGATCCTCTATAGACTGGACTCTAACACTATTATGTTAGATCCACTATGGACTGGACTCTCACACGATTATGTTAGATCCACTATGGACTGGACTCTCACACGATTATGTTAGATCCACTATGGACTGGACTCTCACTATTATGTTAGATCCACTATGGACTGGATCATCACTATTTTGTTAGATCCACTATGGACTGGACTCTCACTATAATGTTAGATTCACTATGGACTGGACTCTCACACTATTATGTTAGATCCACTATGGACTGGACTCTCTCACTTTTATGTTAAATCCACTATGGACTGGACTATCATTATTATGTTAGATCCACTATGGACTGGATTCTCACACTATTATGTTAGATCCACTATGGACTGGACTCTCACTTTTATGTTAGATTCACTATGGACTGTACTCTCTCACTATTATGTTAGATCCACTATGGACTGGATTCTCACGCTATTATGTTAGATCCACTATGGACTGGACTCTCACTATTATGTTAGATCCACAGTGGACTGGACTGGACTTTCACTATTATGTTTGATCCACTATGGACTGGACTCTCACACTATTATGTTAGATCCACTATGGACTGGACACTCACACTATTATCTTAGATCCACTATGGACTGGACTCTCACACTATTATATTAGATCCACTATGGACTGGACTATCACTATTATGTTAGATGCAGCATGGACTGGACTCTCTCACTATTATGGTAGATCCAGCATGGACTGGACTCTCTCACTATTATGTTAGATCCACTATGGACTGGACTCTCACACCATTATGTTAGATCCACTATGGACTGGACTCTCACTATTATGTTAGATCCAGCATGGACTGGACTCTCTCACTATTATGTTAGATCCACTATGGACTGGACTCTCACACCATTATGTTAGATCCACTATGGACTGGACTCTCAATATTATGTTAGATCCAGCATGGACTGGACTCTCTCACTATTATGGTAGATCCACTATGGACTGGACTCTCACTTTTATGTTAGATCCACTATGGAATGGACTCCCACTATTATGTTAGATCCACTATGGACTGGACTCTCACACTATTATGTTAGATCCACTATGGACTGGACTCTCACTTTTATGTTAGATCCACTATGGAATGGACTCCCACTATTATGTTAGATCCACTATGGACTGGACTCTCACACTATTATGTTAGATCCACTATGGACTGGACTCTCACACTATTATGTTAGATCCACTATGGACTGGACTCTCACACTATTATGTTAGATCCACTATGGACTGGACTCTCACACTATTATGTTAGATCCACTATGGACTGGACTCTCACACTATTATCTTAAATCCACTATGGACTGGACTCTCACTATTATTTTAGATCCACTATGGACTGGACTCACACTATTATGTTAGATCCACAATGGACTGGACTCTCACACTATTATGTTGGATCCATTATGGACTGGACTCTCACACTATTATGTTAGATCCACTATGGACTGGACTCACACTATTATGTTAGATCCACTATGGACTGGACTCTCACTATTATGTTAGATCCACTATGGACTGGACTCTCACTATTATGTTAGATCCACTATGGACTGGACTCTCACTATTATGTTAGATCCACTATGGACTGGACTCTCACTATTATGTTAGATCCACTGGAAGTCCATGGTCCAGATATATATGTAAAACATATGCTGATCATCAAGAAGAAATACAATTATTTAGCACACACAATGTGTGTTTTTTTAACATGTGTGAAAACATTATGTATAAACAATAATAAACATCAAAGGTTAACACGAGTAAAACGGCGAAAGTGAAGCTCGTGCATGTTGAAGTTCCTGCTCGCCACGCCGGGGAACAAAAACAAAACTGGGTTGATAACATCGTGCGGTCAGCGTGGGATCGGCGGTTTAAAATTAGCCGGGGAAATGAGGGAGTTGAGTGGGCCGGGGCGGGCAGAGAGGTGCTTCACACGCCCACATGCGGGCATCCTGCTCTACTCGGGCGAACCCTGCGAGAAGGTGAGGGGGCAAAGGTCAGCTGGAGAAGGAGGCGATACAAACACAGTCTCATGTCCAGTCAGTCTGCGGGTTTTTGTTTGTAGTTTGTGCGGAGATTTTGGATTCAACATCTGCGGACTATTGAGTGTTTTCTATTAGGGCTCCAGTAATCTGGAATGTTCTCCCAGTAACAGTTAGAGATGCTACCTCAGTAGAAACATTTAAGTCCCATTTTAAAACTCATTTGTATACTCTAGCCTTTAAATAGACCCCCTTTTTAGACCAGTTGATCTGCCGTTTCTTTTCTTTTCTACTCTGCCCCCCTCTCCCTTGTGTAAGAGGGGGGGAGGGGGAGGGGCACATGTCCAGTGGCCATGGATGACGTGCTGGCTGTCCAGAGTCCGGACTGCTGGCCTGTGCATCGGTTGGGGTCAACTATGCGTTGCTGACCTGTCTCCGCTTGGGATGGTCTCCTGCTGGCCCCACTATGGACTGGACTCTCACTATTATGTTGGATCCACTATGGACTGGACTCTCACTATTATGTTAGATCCACTATGGACTGGACTCTCACTATTATGTTGGATCCACTATGGACTGGACTCTCACACTATTAACTAGATCCACTGAGGACTGGACTCTCCAACTATTATGTTAGATCCACTGCAAACAGGACGTTCTCACTATTATGTTAGATCCACTACGGAGTAGACTATCAAACTATTATGTTAGATCCATTATGGACTGGACTCTCACTATTATGTTAGATCCACTATGGACTAAACTATCACAATTATATTACTGTAGATCCACTGTTGACTGGACTCTCACACTATTATATTAGATCCACTATGGGCTGGACTCTCACACTATTAAATTAGATCCACTATGGACTGGACTCTCACACTTTTATGTTAGATCCACTATGGACTGGACTCTCCAACTATTATGTTAGATCCACCATGGACTGGACTCTCACTATTAGGTTAGATCCACTATGGACTGGACTGTCTCACTATTAGGTTAGATCCACTATGGACTGGAATCTCACACTATTAACTAGATCCACTGAGGACTGGACTCTCTCACTATTATGTTAGATCCACTATGGACTGGACTCTCCAACTATTATGTTAGATCCACAATGGACTGGACTCTCACTATTATGTTAGATCCACTATGGACTGGACTCTCACACTATTATGTTAGATCCACTATGGACTGGACTCTCCAACTATTATGTTAGATCCACAATGGACTGGACTCTCACTATTATGTTAGATCCACTATGGACTGGACTCTCACACTATTATGTTAGATCCACTATGGACTGGACTCTCACACTATTATGTTAGATCCACAATGGCCTGGACTCTCACTATTATGTTTAATCCACTATGGACTGGACTCTCACTATTATGTTGGATCCCCAATGGACTGGACTCGCACTATTATGTTAGATCCACTATGGTCTAAAACTATCAAAATTATTTTACTGTAGATCCACTATTTACTGGACTCTCTCACTACTATGTTAGATCCACTACGGAGTAGACTCTCACACTATTATGTTAGATCCATTATGGGCTGGACTCTCCAACTATTATGTTAGATCCACCATGGACTGGACTCTCACCATTAGGTTAGATCCACTATGGACTGGACTCTCACACTATTAACTAGATCCACTGAGGACTGGACTCTCCAACTATTATGTTAGATCCACTACAAACAGGACGTTCTCACTATTATGTTAGATCCACTATGGACTGGACTCTCACACTATTAACTAGATCCACTGAGGACTGGACTCTCTCACTATTATGTTAGATCCAGAATGGACTGGACTCTCCAACTATTATGTTAGATCCACTACAAACAGGACGTTCTCACTTTTATGTTAGATCCACTATGGACTGGACTTTCACACTATTATATTTGATCCACTAAGGACTGGACTCTCACTATTATGTTAGATCCACTGTGGACTGGAGTCTTACACTATTATGTTCGATCCACTATGGACTGGACTCTCACAATATTATGTTAGACCCACTCGACATCCATTGCACCTGTCTCCCCTAGAGGGGTCCTCTCCAAGGTTTCTCATTGTCATCCCATTGGGTAGAGTTTTTCCTTGCCCTGATGTGGGATCTGAGCCGAGGATGTCGTTGTGGCTTGTGCAGCCCTTTGAGACACTGCTGATTTAGGGCTCTATAAGTAAACATTGATTGATTGATTGATCACTGATGACAAGCGTGCGAGTCGAGGATTTGTCATGAGTCAACATGGTTTGGGAGCAGGGGGGGGGGGGGGGGGGGAGATGAGTCCATGACTGGGTGGTCCTCGCTGACATACCAGGCAGGTCCGGGCAGGCCGCCTACTATCGGGGAAAACAACCGTTGAGATGACTCAATCAAGGGAAACCTGCTTGCACGCAAGTCTGCTGGAATTACTCAACCGGCTTCTCAGGGCTGCTGGAGAGCAAAACCGGTGAGGAGGAAAGAAACAAAACAAGACAGCGGGTTTTGCCAGAGGCGGGAACGTCAAACGGGTTTTTCGAGAGGCGTCGCGGCGACTGACTCCGGCGCCAAATCTCACAAGATGCGTTAATTGTGTTCGAGCTGTCAGGGAAGGGCTCGTTGGCAGGAGAGGTCACGGTGAGTTCAGCGAGGCGGTCTTGTGTCGACAATGAAGCATCGGGGTCGATTCTGACTGCAAGTACAAACCCCGTTTCCATACGAGTTGGGAAATTGTGTTAGATGTAAATATAAACAGAATACAATGATTTGCAAATCCTTTTCAACCCATATTCAGTTGAATATGCTACAAAGACAACACATTTGATGTTCATTTGCCAGCAACACATGACAAAGAAGTTGGGAAAGGTGGCAATAAATACTGATAAAGTTGAGGAATGCTCATCAAACACTTATTTGGAACATCCCACAGGTGTGCAGGCTAATTGGGAACAGGTGGGTGCCATGATTGGGTATAAAAACAGCTTCGCAAAAAATGCTCAGTCTTTCACAAGAAAGGATGGGGCGAGGTACACCCCTTTGTCCACAACTGCGTGAGCAAATAGTCAAACAGTTTAAGAACAACCTTTCTCAAAGTGCAATTGCAAGAAATTTAGGGATTTCAACATCTACGCTCCATAATATCATCAAAAGGTTCAGAGAATCCGGACAAATCACTCCACGTAAGCGGCATGGCCGGAAACCAACATTGAATGACCGTGTACTTCAATCCCTTAGACAACACTGTATCAAAAACCGACATCAATCTCTAAAGGATATCACCACATGGGCTCAGGAACACTTTAGAAAACCACTGTCACTAAATACAGTTTGGCATTACATCTGTACGTGCAAGTTAAAGCTCAACTATGCAAAAAGAACGCCATTTATCAACAACATCCAGAAACGCCGCCGGCTTCTCTGCGCCCGAGATCATCTCAGATGGACTGATGCAAAGTGGAAAAGTGATCTGTGGTCTGACGAGTCCCCATTTCAAATTGTTTTTGGAAATATTCGACATGGTGTCATCCGGACCAAAGGGGAAGCGAACCATCCAGACTGTTATCGACGCAAAGTTCAAAAGCCAGCATCTGTGATGGTATGGGGGTGCATTAGTGCCCAAGGCATGGGTAACTTACACATCTGTGAAGGCACCATTAATGCTGAAAGGTACATACAGCCTGTGGAACAACATATGCTGCCATCTAAGTGCCGTCTTTTTCATGGACGCCCCTGCTTATTTCAGCAAGACAATGCCAAGCCACATTTAGCACATGTTACAACAGCGTGGCTTCGTAAAAAAAAGTGTGGGTTACTTTCCTGGCCCGCCTGTAGTCTAGACCTGTCTCCCATAGAAAATGTGTGGGGCATTATGAAGCGTAAAATACGACAGCGGAGACCCCGGACTGTTGAACGACTGAAGCTCTACATAAAACAAGAATGGGAAAGAATTCCACTTTCAAAGCTTCAACAATTAGTTTCCTCAGTTCCCAAACGTTTATTGAGTGTTGTTAAAAGAAAAGGTGATGTAACACAGTGGTGAACATGCCCTTTCCCAACTACTTTGGCATGTGTTGCAGCCATGAAATTCTAAGTAAATTATTTGCAAAAATTAAATAAAGTTAATGAGTTTGAACATCAAATATGTTGTCTTTGTAGCATATTCAACTGAATATGGGTTGAAAAGGATTTGCAAATCATTGTATTCTGTTTATATTTACATCTAACACCATTTCCCAACTCATATGGAAACGGGGTTTGTATTAGGCCAACTGCCTTTGCTCATATGGTCTTGAAGTGCCATACCCATGGAATTGTCCAAAATGTTTTGGTATCCTGGAGCATTTAAAGTTCCCTTCACCAGAACTAAAAGTGCCAAACCTTGAACTCTGTTCTAATTCATCCCAAAGGTGTTCTATTGTATTCATGTCAGGACTCTGTGCAGGCCAGTCAAGTTCATCTACACCAGACACTGTCATCCATGTCTTTAAGGACCTTGCTTTGTGCACTGGTGCACAGTCATGTTGGAAAAGGAAGGGGCACGCTCCAAACTGTTTCCCACAAGGTTGGGAGCATGGTATTGTCCAAAATGTTTTGGTATCCATGAGCATTCAAAGTTCCTTTCACTGGAACTAAGAGTGCCAAGCCTAGAACTCCGTTCTAATTCATCCCAAAGGTGTTTTTATCAGGTTCAGGTAAGGACTGTGTGCAAGCCAGTCAAGTTCATCTACACCAGACTCTTTCATACATGTCTTTATGGACCTTGCTTTTGTGCACTGGTGGAACTTCAAGAGGACCTTTTTTGGTCATGCTCCAATGATAACTTCGGTACCACCGCCCCAAAAAAAGGTGAGCAAGGCAGTACAATAGGTAGACAAATATTATTATTATTTATTATTTTTTTTTACATTTAACCTCTTAAGGCCCAAGCTGTTTGTTTACATGCTTCTTTTTTTCTCTCTTTGATCTTACTGGACCCTAATTAGAATACAAACTAAGAATCATCTTTTGATACGATGTACTTAGTCCATAAGTACACAAATGTGTACTTCATGTTTAGTGACATGCTAATTCTTATTTTTAACCCGCCCTCCCCCCAATTCCACTGTGTGTTATACTCTTCTGACACCACCAGAGGGCAGTATAAGTGTCCACATAAGTGGCCATAGGACCCCAATTCAGTAATGTACAAGATTTTGGAAATAAGAGCTAAAAGGTGCTGTCCACGCATGTGGCCACTAAACCTTTAGTTATGTGAATTACATAATTTTTGGACTCGGTTCGTCCGATTAATTATTAATCGCATCTACTGTACATAGCTCGGTTGGTAGAGCGCCCGTGCCAGCAACTTGAGGGTTGCAGGTTCGATTCCCGCTTCCGCCATCCTAGTCACTGCCGTTGTGTCCTTGGGCAAGACACTTTACCTACCTGCTCCCAGTGCCACCCACACTGGTTTAAATGTAACTTGGATATTGGGTTTCACTATGTAAAGCGCTTTGAGTCACTAGAGAAAAGCGCTATATAAATATAATTCACTTCACTACATTTAGTATTAGAATCTGTATTTTACATCCCTCTGTAAAATATGTCGCCCTGAGACTATTACCTCCCTGCTTGGCAGTCAGCATCAAGTTTTGGAATTGGGGGTTAAATCACCAAAAATGACTCCCGGGCGTGGCCACCGTTGCTGCTCACTGCTCCCTTCACCTCCCAGGGGGTGGAATAGGGTCAAATGCAGAAGGGTAATTTCACCACAACTCATGGTACTTTAACTTTAATACAATGCTATATCACGATACTGTCTCAAGCACCACGATATGGAATATCAGCTCATACCCCAGTATCGGTTGTAATATCAAAAGTGGTATCGATAATGTACCGTTATAGCAGTGGGCGTAAACACAAACATTCCGCAGCAGTAAAAAAAAAAAATGGTCAAAGGGGTGACTTTAACGGCGTGCTCGCCACCACAATGATACGGAGTGAAGACGGGAGGATATTTACAAATGCTAATACGGGTTAATGGCGCCGCAGTCAAGGGCACAGCTGTGCGTATCTGCAGGGGTACGCCAACCAGGAGTCGTCTTTTTTAAAAAAAAAAGAGATGCGGCGGTCGAGGGCGTCGGGCGAATGCGTGTTTCCATTAACGTTACCGCTCTTGGTTATTTTGTGTTTGTTTATAAGATATTCATTATCACGTCAATCGTCTGGCGGGGCTTTTTCACTGCTCTCTGGACATAAAAATAAAGATAAAAAACATCAACTGATACTGCGCGGCAATAAAACACAAAAGGATAGCCATTCCGTAATTATGAGAAACGGATCGCGGTGGCGAACAAGACGAACGCGGTGAAAAAGTTATTCCATTCCAGGAGTTCAACTAAGACGAAGAAAGTAATTGCGACAATATAGCAGTTTAAAACAGAACGTTTGTCACTATAAACAAATAACAAATAATTATAGTTGCATATTATCCATCTATCCATCTTCTTCCGCTTATCCGAGGTCGGGTCGCTGGGGCAGCAGCCTAAGCAGAGAAGCCCAGACTTCCCTCTCCCCAGCCGCTTCGTCCAGCTCCTCCCGGGGGATCTCGAGGCGTTCCCAGGCCAGCCGGGAGACATAGTCTTCCCCGTGTTCTACTACCGGTCGGACGTGCCCTAAACACCTCCCTAGGGAGGGAGTCGGGTGGCATCCTGACCAGACCTCATGTGGAGGACCAGCTTTACTTTGAGCTCCTCCCGGATGGCAGAGCTTCTCACCCTATCTCTAAGGGAGAGACCCGCCACATGGCAAAGGAAACTAATTTCGGCTGCTTGTGTGGAGGAGTTTGAGTACCTCCTGGTCTTGTTCACGAGTGAGGGAAGAGTGGATCGTGAGATCGACAGGCGGATCGGTGCGGCGTCTTCAGTAATGCGGACGCTGTATTGACCAGTTGTGGTAAAGAAGGAGCTGAGCCGGAAGGCAAAGCTCTCAATTTATCGGTCGATCTACGTTCCCATCCTCACCTATGGTCATGAGCTTTGGGTCATGACCGAAAGGACAAGATCACGGGTTCAAGCAGCTGAAATGAGTTTCCTCTGCCGGGTGGCGGGTCTCTTCCTTAGAGATAGGGTGAGAAGCTCTGATATCTCCGGGTTGGGGAGAAGATCTTGCCCGAAGTGGATGAGTTTGAGTACCTCGGGGTCATGTTCAAAGGGTGAGGGAAGAGTGGATTGTGACGTCGACAGGTGGATCGGTGCGGCGTCTTCAGTAATGCGGACGCTGTATCGATCCGTTGTGGTAAAGAAGGAGCTGAGCCAGAAGGCAAAGCTATCAATTTACCGGTCGATCTACGTTCCCATCCTCACCTATGGTCATGGGCTTTGGGTCATGACCGAAAGAACAAGATCATGGGTACAAACGGCTGAAATGTGTTTCCTTCCCCGGGGGGCGGTTCTCTCCCTTAGAGATAGGCTGAGAAGCTCTGCCATCTCCGGGTTGGGGAGAAGATCTTGCCCGAAGTGGATGAGTTTGAGTACCTAGGGGTCTTGTTCAAAGGGTGAGGGAAGAGTGGATCGTGACGTCGACAGGTGGATCGGTGCGGCGTCTTCAGTAATGCGGACGTTGTACCGATCCGTTGTGGTGAAGAAGGAGCTGAGACAGAAGGCAAAGCTCTCAATTTACCGGTCGATCTAGGTTCCCATCCTCACCTATGGTCATGAGCTTTGGGTTACAACCGAAAGGACAAGGTCATGGGTACAAGCGACCGAATTTAGTTTCCCTCGCCGGGTGGCGGTTCTCTCCCTTAGAGATAGGGTTAGAAGCTCTGCCATCTCCGGGTTGGGGAGAAGATCTTGCCCTAAGTAGAGGAGTTTGAATACCTCAGATTCTTGTTCACGAGTGAGGGAAGAGTGGATCGTGAGGTCGACAGGCGGTTGTCTTCAGTAATGCGGATGCTGTATAGATCCGTTGTGGTGAAGAAGGAGCTGAGCCGGAAGGCAAAGCTCTCAATTTACCGGTCGATCTATGTTCTCATCCTCACCTATGGTTATGAGATTAGGGTTTTGACCGAAAGGACAAGATCACGGGTATAATGAGTTTCCTCTGCCGGGTGGCCGGGCTCTCCCTTAGAGATAGGGTGAGAAGCTCGGCCATCTCCGGGTTGGGGAGGAGATCTTGCCCTAAGTAGAGGAGTTTGAGTACCTCAGATTCTTGTTCACGAGTGAGGGAAGAGTAGATCGTGAGGTCGA
>NC_084624.1:45946925-45949425 GCF_033978795.1 Nerophis ophidion
AGTCCATCTTAGATGATTTCGGGCCCAGAGAAGCCTGGATGTTGTTGATAAATGGCTTTCGCTTTGCATAGTAGAGCTTTAACTTGCACTTACAGATGTAGCGACCAACTGTATTTAGTGACAGTGGTTTTCTGAAGTGTTCATGAGCCCATGTGGTGATATCCTTTAGAGATTGATGTCGGTTTTTGATACAGTGTTGTCTGAGGGATCGAAGGTCACGGTCATTCAATGTTGGTTTCCGGCCATGCCGCTTACGTGGAGTGATTTCTCCAGATTCTCTGAACCTTTTGATGATATTATGGAGCGTAGATGTTGAAATCCCTAAATTTCTTGCAATTGCACTTTGAGAAACGTTGTTCTTAAACTGTTTGACTATTTGCTCACACAGTTGTGGACAAAGGGGTGTACCTCGCCCCATCCTTTCTTGTGAAAGACTGAGCATTTTTTGGGGAAGCTGTTTTTATACCCAATCATGGCACCCACCTGTTCCCAATTAGCCTGCACATCAAATAAGTGTTTGATGAGCATTCTTCAACTTTATCAGTATTTTTTGCCACCTTTCCCAACTTCTCTGTCACGTGTTGCTGGCATCAAATTCTAAAGTTAATGATTATTTGCAAAAAAAAAATAAAAATGTTTATCAGTTTGAACATCAAATATGTTGTCTTTGTAGCATATTTACATATATTTACATCTAACATAATTTCCCAACTCATATGGAAACGGGGTTCGTATAACAATTTACCACAAAAAGCTTCCACAAACAACAACAAAAAAAGACGCAACCTTTGGACAGTGAGCTTTGCTGCTTGGCACACCTTTAAAGTACGAGGGCGGGGGGGCAGAATGTCCCAGGTCAGTGTTGACATAAATTTGCCTAAACTGAGGGATGTGAGAGGCACAAAACCCTTTTGTGGTGTCGTTGGAGCGTAGGACACAAAAAGCCTTGTTGAATAATAATAACAATAATTAATATAATAAAAATAATACATTTAATGTATTCACTTAGGCTAAGTGTGTTTATGTACAATACTGCTGATATTATTACAGCTAATCAACACTTTGCATTTTATCATTTTACTCATATTCATTATGAGATTTTATAATAACTTTATTTTATTAAATCCAAATGTAGGTGATTATGTTTTTTTAATTGTGTTTACATATTTTCATATTCATATCATCATTTCTTTATAATTACATTTTCTTAAAATGTCCGCTATTTGATAAGATCTTAATGTTGGTTCTTTAAAAGAAAGAAAGTATTATATTTACACATTCTGTTTTTGTATTAGAATTTTTTTATTATTAGGTTTTGATTGAAATGTTTTATATTTTATTAAGATATCATTTTAATTAAATCTAAATGGAGACCCTTCTAATAAAATATTATATTTATATATTTTGTTTTCAGATTATAATTCATTTTTTATTAAAATTCCTACATTTTTATTAAGCTAGGAGCTTAAAAAAAAATAAATATTTTTTTATTTATTTATTTAAAAATATGTATATATACATTTTTTCCAATAAAAAATATTTTATTTTATTTTATATTAAAAAATATGTATATTTTTTTGCATAATATATATATACATATACACATTTTTAATTGCATATAATTATAAAATCTACAGCAATTAAACACATTTTTGAAAGTACAAAACATTGAATCAATGCATACCTAAAATAAATAATTAAAATAATTCCTTGAAGTGATTACAATAATAATATCAGAAAAACACATAAGCACATAAAAAAAGGACTTATTTCGACCTATTTTTATTTAACTCATACATTTGTATTCGTACTCTATTTACTTTACTATTGTTTTATTCGACTTCTTTTCATTTATGTTTTTTAGTAACTGGGAATGACTTTGTGTTCATAATATTCTTATAAAATTGACAAAACTCTCTAGTCCAGAGGGTGAGCGTCCAAACAAATTGTAACACAAAAACCAAACACAAAAGCTTTCTTCCACTGCATGCATCTATACTCATAACAAACTTATTCAACACCACAAAGGGGACAAAATGGAATTGAAAGCAATGAGTTTGCATCAGAATGCGATATATATATATATATATATATATATATATATATATATATATATATATATATATATATATATATATATATATATATATATATGTGTGTGTGTGTATACATGTGTGTATATATATACATACATGTGTGTGAATATATATGTATGTGTGTCTATGTATATGATATATTTATATGTATGTGTGTGTATATGTATATATATATATATATATATATATATACATGCATACACACACACATATATATATATATATATATATATATATACATGCATACTCACACACACACATATATATATATGTGTGTATACTTATACACACACATATATGCACACATTTATACACACCCTATGTATACGTATATGTATATATATATATATATATATATATATATATATATATATATATATATATATACATACATCAATGTATAT